>NW_016158193.1:0-3783 GCF_001687245.7 Rhagoletis zephyria | reverse complement strand
TTATTGAATTGTCTTTCAAAAAATAACGTTTAATAAACAAATTCTTTTAAAAATATATTATGTGCATGTGCATGGGCTGAAATTTGTACAAAAATCGGCTCACACACATGTGCATGTGCTTAATAACAAACAGCACACACTTTTCTGTGAGCAGTTTGTTTTCCACTTATGCACACACATGTGTATGAGCAGTGAGTACAAGTTGAATGTGTTTCTGGCGTGTGTGTGAGCAGAGCATGTGTGTGCAAATACGAACCCTGAATTGATCTCGGTGTAGCGGCGTTTTGTAGCCCAATTACATGTGTTTGGCAAATGTAAAAAAGTGGGAGACTGGACTAGAGTAACCAGATATGTATATACATATGTACATATGTATATATTGTGGAAAAATTACCGACCTTCATTGGGAGTTTCCGCTAAATTAAATTTGTATTAGTAAAAGAAATAACATTNCTAGGACATCCAATGTTAAAGGGAGTATACAAAATTACATGCTTATACACAGAAGCATAGGGAGCAATGGGGAGTATTCGTATACTCCCAAGGGAGTACTCACCGAGCAATCGTACGATGCTCCCAAGTTCTACTGGGAACAAACTTAAATGAATATGGATTATATATACACTGAAGAGCAAAACTGGAACAATAGAACGGAAAGTTAAGTTTGTGATAATGTACTTCTTCAGTTTATCTACTTTATGGTAATTCAAACTTGCATTTCGCCTTACCGATGTTTAAATAAATGTTTGACCATAAAAATTTTAAGATTCGCATATGGAAACTCAGAAAAAAATTACCAAACAAAAATGATGGAATGGATTGTTCCAGTTTTGCACCCTCTTAGTATTTGCTGAATTTTATAATTCAAAGAGGAGTTCTGGCTCACTTCCAGCAATTTTGTAATCAAAGCGCGTGGGATTTTCACTGTGAGTGCTTTAAGTGCACAACCCAAGCAAAAAGAATTTAAAGTTTTTGCAAAACGGTCAGAAAGGCTACGCTATAAAGAAAGAAATCATATCGGCCAAATGTTCGTTTTATGGTTATCTAAACAAGCGATAAAAGGGCGAACCTCAGTCTGCAAGATCAAGAGACCACAAAAAATTGCAATTTGCTAGCCTAGGCATATTAGAGGGTCTCTGAACAAGATGCAAGTTTGTGTGATCGTGCATGAGGGCGTCAGAAAAACTTAACCCCATCCTTCATTTATACATCTGAAAACTAAATTCGTATAACTTAAACATAGGTCCAAAGCAGACCAACCACACGGGGTTTCTATACATTTCGGATGCAGCGCCATCCATTGGGTTCATTTTCTGCAAAACCATTGCTTACCATAAAATGAATACGTGTTATGAATTTCAACCTTAACTCCAGCGGCACTAATCGGGTAAATTTGTATCAAAAGAATTTTCCATCAACCAGGTACATAGCACACATTTAAAATTTGAATGAAATCGGTTAATAAATACGATTTTTATAAATAACTCTACTCCAGCACCATCTAGCGAGTTTTCTAGTAGCATGTAATTGGACCATATATGTATGTAAGATAACCTCCGACAATCTGACGGAACTCTATTCAGTGTTTTTTTGATCATTTTATGCAAATAGGTATAGAGATAGGACAGTTTATAGCGAAACTCCTAACAACAAAGCTCCATTCTTTGTGAAAAATTTAGAAAATTTCTTCAAAATTTTCACATAAATTTTACCTTACTGAAAATTAAAGACAAAGTTACAATAGTTCAATGGGATTAAGAAATCTAGAAGAAAATGGTTTCCAATCGAATGATACTTGCGCGTTTACGTAAATGTAATCGATCCAGCCTTTCCAATAATTACCACTTTTCGCCATAACTACGGTATTGATAACATATGTAGCTGTGTAGAATTTCAGGACGTTAGCGTAAGCAGTTCCAGAGATAAGCTATATGAGAAGTTCAGTTTGTATGGAATCAGTGCTAAGTTCAGTTCCCCAGCGTAATTGGTTTTAGAGATATATTGGTTATTTACGTTTCAGTCTGTATAAGAATTTTAGGAATATCCCGAGCTACATACCAAGTAAATGTTGGGTCAGAATATTTATTTTCAACGTGTTGCCAAATATGAAACAAGTCGATGCAGCCGTTTAGGACAGACAGACAGACAGACAAAAATTCTAAAAATGGTTGATTTGGCTTCTGGTGCTCTAATAAAGACCCCCCACATTAATTTTTCTTTAATATCTATAATGTACAGACATCGACCTGTTACAATTTTATTATATGTATAGATTTCCCACAGATTTTACTTAAGTTGCATTAATTGGTTTTTAAATTTTAATCCTTATTTACATTTGCCAGCAGTTTAAACTTTCAGAGAAAAGTTCATTTGGCACGCAAGTCTTTTTCAGGTGTATTTTTTCTTAGGCTTTGTATAAAAAAATACAAAAAAAGGAAAAACTGTATAAGGTTGGACGGCCATTTAGTCCTAGTCACCAGTTCCGAGTCTATTCGATTTTTGAGTATGAGGCCTTATTTTGGACAAATTGGGGAGTACAAGGGACTAAAAATGAAGAAAATTAGCCTATGGTTACAGAAGATATGGATCAAATTAACTGACGAACGCAGTCTTATTGAACTTTTCCCTCAAAGTTTAAACTGCTGGCAATGTAAATAAGGACTAAAATTTAAAAACTAATTAATACAACTAAAGTAAAACCTGTGGAAAATTAACAATAAAATACTTTTTTTCTCAAAATCTATAAAGGACCCTTTCATTTCTCAAAACAACCTGGGTAACAGTTATTCGTCGCCACGCTGTATATGCCGCCGGTCTTTTGTGTTTTTTGTTTTCATTTACACGAGAGATTTATAAAAACTGACGGTGATTTTTTTAGTTTCTTTCAATCATAGCGTGTAGATACAAATCTGACCATTTTTTCTTTTTGTTTAAAGAAACATTTAAAATGTTTAGGCAACCAAAAGCTCCTCAAGAATCCAGTAAAATGTGTTTTTAATGGAGCATGATTTTTTCGCCTTTTATCGATATACATACTTAATGCCTGGATTGTAATAGAAGTAACGGAACGGAGTGAACTGTCACTTAATTATCTACTGTATGGGCAATGAATTCGAGCGATTATAATGCACAGGAACGCAACGTAAAACGGAATCATCTAAAATCACGGTGGAGAGAATACAGAAGGTGGCGCCGATTGCGATACCGCTAATCGGCTCTCAGTGAATTTGACAAAATCAGCTGTTTTGCTGACGTCACAGTCGAGATGACAGCAGTAGTAATGTGATGAGTCAATACTTTTCAAGTATCCAATACTCTCTATACTCGGTACCGAAACATTTAGGTTTCCAATAAAATCGCACATAGGCCAAAAATATGGAAAAAACGAGTTCAGGGGAGACTCACCTATCAAAACCCGAATGTAGGAGCCAATAGAGCTTTTAATACTGATTCAAATGAAAGATGTTTATATGTCGGTTCGAGGCCATAATACAGAGAAACTCTTACTTGTTTGAAGCATTTTTGTTCCAGCTGAATCCGACGATATCATCTTTGTAGGTAGACTCTGTAACCAGTTAGCGACATATTCTGTATTCAGTTAGCGGCAATTTTCGAATCGGTATCGGTTTTGTAGACGTATGATATGAAATAGTGGTCGGAAAATTATCTGAGTGGTCGACACTCGTCGGTAATGTTTAGAGAGCAAACTTAGAAAAATAAAACAGGGGGTTCCGCAGGGTGGTGTCCGTTCCCCGCTACTGTTTAACTTTTACATTTCAAAGC
>NW_016158192.1:148492-155036 GCF_001687245.7 Rhagoletis zephyria | reverse complement strand
ATTTATACCCGAGCGCACTTGTGCTCCGTGTACACGATAACTCATTGAGGGCCGATAGGGGAAACACACTTAAAACATTACCTAAATACTTGCAAGACGAACCAGGAAACACACAAAATCCTACTTTTCTAAAAAAACGATTTGCATAAAACACAACACGAATTATCTAAAAGTTTAATTGTAGAAATAAAGTCAATACCTTCATGTCCAATATCGATTGCATACAATTTTAATTCACTCGACCTTTCACAATATTTTAATTACATTAAATCCAATTAAATTTTCAGCGTGCTGACGCTGTACATACAAATAAAATGAACAATTGATGACAATTTTGTTGCTTTTTTCAGAAACAACCGTTAGAATGAAAACAAAAAATATATGACAACATGAAGTTTGGACAAAAAACTGATTGCTAAGCCTATTTTGGTTCAAAATTTTTTACAAACATTTTTTTAATTTTGGCCTATGTCAGCAATCACTGTGCGATGATACCGGGGGGATACGGTACAGCGGACATACATAAAGTTTTAGTTCGGATTAAGGTGCCATACTGCGGGGTACAGGCTTTCGACGCTTTCTCCTTGTATAAAAACAAGTAAGAAAGTCTAAGTTCGGGCGGAGCCGAACATTAAATACCCGGCGCAAGTATTAAATATATGTTTTCCACCTTTCCGAAAGCTACCGCTACATGATAAGCCGGGGTGTATACATTTTAAGTAAATTAGCGTCCTTAAATTTCGAAATATTGAAGTTTCAAGCATATCTGAAATTTACCGTTATATGAAAAGCGGCCTCAATTTTAGTCCGATTTCAACAATTTTCAACGGTTTGCTTTTATGTGGCAAGCACAATAACCATACCGAGCTTGGTACAAATTGCTAGAACGGTTAGCGAGATACATATATGTGATCACAAGTGGGCGGTGCTACGCCCATTTTCCAAAATTTTGTCATAAACGTATTTCTTGGTAAATAATTGTTGCAATCATCAATTTTGAATAAATTAGCTTCAATATTTACTGATTTATCGAAGATTTTGTATTTCTCGAAATTACCGTTATATGGGATGTGGGCGTGGTTATTGTCCGATTTTAGAAATTTTCGGCCAGTTGGTATGCTGTACCAGGACCAACAACTGTGCCAAGTTTGGAAGAAATTGGTGTAGCGGTTACCAAGATATACACATGTAACCATAAGTGGGCGTGGCTACGCCCATTTTCCAAAAATTTATAATATTCATATTTTCCGTCTGAAACTCATTGTAAGTATCAATTTTGAGTGAATTATCTTCAGTAGTTACTAAAATATCGCAGTTTTCGTATTTCTGAAAATTACCGTTATATGGGAGGTAGGCGTGGTTATTGTCCGATTTTGCCCATTTTCAATACCATCCGTCCTACGCCCGAAAGAAGTACACGTACCAAGTTTCGTTAAGATATCTTAATTTTTACTCGAGTTATCGTGTGCACAGACGGACGGACGGACGGACGGACGGACAGACAGTCACCGCTTAATCGATTTCTCTTTTCATTCTGATCATTTATGTATACATTTGTCTATATCTATCTCGATTCGTTTTGCCTGTTACAAACAACCGTTATGTGAACAAAGTTATAATACCCTTGTGCACAAGTGCGCTCGGGTATAAAAAACATACATATGTATGCATGTTACTGCATACATAGTCATAGTTATTCGTACAGTGATTGTTTTCCGGTAAATGTTCATATTTTAACAAAAACCATACGAATTAAATTTTCAAACTTTTTGCAAAACTTAAAAAATTCTACAAATTTTCGTCTATGTATATTTCAAACTTTTGATTCAGACGCTTTGGAAAAAAATTTAGTACGTAGTTTTGAAGCTCATTCAATTTCAGTGCTACAAAGTAGGGATGTTGGGAATGTAAAATTTTAGAGATCCGCGGATACGAACGCGGATGCGGATGTCTAACAGCTAACATCCGCGGATGCGAATGCGAATGCGGATGTCAAGTATTTTTAAGAAATAACCAGGTAAGTAAACTAAGTTATTTAGGTAAATAAAAAAATTTAAAGGTTAGTAATTTTTAATAATGTTTATTTTACTTAGTACTTGAATTTAAAAATTGAGAATTTTATTTAATAAAAAGTAATGAGAATTGCATCGGGGCTGCAAAAGTCGGATGTATCCTCCTGACTTTCATGTTCACTTGAAGAATCTAGCATAATGGTAGATCGTTGTTTAAACAGCGCTTACAAACCAAACCAGATGTGTCAGGTTTTGCTGTTTTTTTTAAAAGAATTCTTCATTCTCATTCCTTTAGCAGTTTCAAAATTTCGGGAACTTGTAACGTCATCAGCGTTTTTCGATTTTAGTTTTTGTAATTCATTTTAATGGGTCTTCTGCGACTGGTTTGGAGAATTTGTGCTTATAGCGAGCTAGATAGGTGGATATGGAAAATAAATTATTATTTTCCAGGAATGAAAATTTTGAACAAAATTCTGTTTTTAAGATCCTGGCTGCCAGCCGAATCGGATCGGATTTTTTATAATCATTTGAATTATTGGAATCACGAATGATGAGGGTTTCAGACAGTTACGTAATTCGTACCTAATTAAAGGTCGGACCTATAGCTTTTTAAATATTTCAGCATCGATTCTCTTTATACCTAAATGTTGAAGATTTCTGCTGGAAATCCCTATTGTAGGAGCTTAATCTTTCACTTTAAATAGCAAAGAAGGGAGACGTAGGGGGAGAGTTTTACCACAGAGGTCTTTAGGCAAGGATCCAATGTACATATTTATCTATGAAAAAATATTGCCCGACAAGTAAACAAAATTACTGTTTTGAAAATTTTTCCTTAAAATAAATTTCCCAAAGAGCCACATTTGAAATGATTGAAACGAATATATCTTTACCTGAAATGCAAAAAGACGTAACAACACCATAACTGATGTGGGAGTTGAAATTCGATGAAATCCGTCATATCAATCAAAAACTGAATTTTGAATTTTTTATTAGTTACGACTTTTTGTATTTCAGCGACGATGTTTGTTACGTCTTTGTGCATTTCAGGTGACGATATGTAACATCAAGAGCAAATCACGACAATTTGGTTTGAAATTACAGTGCACACTTTCTTTTTTTTGTCTAGTAGTTTTTTTAAGATTGGTCCAAAAAAATCATAATAAAGAAAGAAATGCAGGTATTGACTTTGACGTACGTCAAAGGTCAAGTAGAAGTGGGAACTTGTATAACTGCTCGATTATATAGCTTAAGAAATAATAAGTTTAAAGACATTTTTATCAAAGTTGATATTTATCNATGGAAAATAAATTATTATTTTCCAGGAATGAAAATTTTGAACAAAATTCTGTTTTTAAGATCCTGGCTGCCAGCCGAATCGGATCGGATTTTTTATAATCATTTGAATTATTGGAATCACGAATGATGAGGGTTTCAGACAGTTACGTAATTCGTACCTAATTAAAGGTCGGACCTATAGCTTTTTAAATATTTCAGCATCGATTCTCTTTATACCTAAATGTTGAAGATTTCTGCTAGAAATCCCTATTGTAGGAGCTTAATCTTTCACTTTAAATAGCAAAGAAGGGAGACGTAGGGGGAGAGTTTTACCACAGAGGTCTTTAGGCAAGGATCCAATGTACATATTTATCTATGAAAAAATATTGCCCGACAAGTAAACAAAATTACTGTTTTGAAAATTTTTCCTTAAAATAAATTTCCCAAAGAGCCACATTTGAAATGATTGAAACGAATATATCTTTACCTGAAATGCAAAAAGACGTAACAACACCATAACTGATGTGGGAGTTGAAATTCGATGAAATCCGTCATATCAATCAAAAACTGAATTTTGAATTTTTTATTAGTTACGACTTTTTGTATTTCAGCGACGATGTTTGTTACGTCTTTGTGCATTTCAGGTGACGATATGTAACATCAAGAGCAAATCACGACAATTTGGTTTGAAATTACAGTGCACACTTTCTTTTTTTTGTCTAGTAGTTTTTTTAAGATTGGTCCAAAAAAATCATAATAAAGAAAGAAATGCAGGTATTGACTTTGACGTACGTCAAAGGTCAAGTAGAAGTGGGAACTTGTATAACTGCTCGATTATATAGCTTAAGAAATAATAAGTTTAAAGACATTTTTATCAAAGTTGATATTTATCACATTTGACCAGTTTTGTTACACAAATACTCCAACGACCACAGGCAAAAAATATTGGCTACAGTTTGTCATTTTGTTCGCCAGATATACGTTTTATCGGTGCACTTGCACAACATTCGCATTCGCAAAAGCTCCGCATTGATTATTGCGAATGCGAAAGCGAATGCGAATGTTAAAATTGATGCGGATGCTCCGCGGTTGCGAATGCAAATGCGAATATTCGCAACAACCCTGCTACAAAGTGCAAGTTTCAATTGCGTTGATTTTTATTTTTTTTCTCAACGGTGTTGAGGGTTTTCTTCCATGCAAAACTACATTTTGTTCATGGAAGAAAATATGTAACACCCTTTAGAAAAAAAATCTAAAAAATCAAAGGTAACTGGAAGCGACTTGAAGCTTGCATTTTATTCCCTGAAATTTAATGAGCTACAAACTGTTATTAAAAATTTTGATGAAAGTTTGTAACAATTTTTTGTAAGTTTTGCAAAAAGTTTGAAAGTTTTATGCATATGGTTTTTGTTAAAATATGAAAATTATTTTCGTGCAAAATTAAGGAAAAATATATTATTTAAAACATTGCGAATATTGTAAAACAATCACGTAACTAATAACTATCTTCACTATGTATGTAGTTATATGCATACATACATATGTAGGTACATATGTAGGTGTGTAAGTATGTCTATTAAATTTATAACAAAGAACTACGTTATATTACACTGATAAATTTCACTTAATATTGCTTCCAAAATTTCTTGTACAAGTGCTATGTAAAAATATTTGTCATCTAGAGGCGAGCACCCGCTCGTGGGTGTCACCATCAGTGTTGCAATTTTTTTATTTTTTACCAAAATCACCGAAAAAAGTTACCAAATTCAACAAAAAATTACCAAATTAATTTTATGTGCAGAACTAATGTGCAGAAACATACATAATTACGTTATTTTGGCAGTTAGGGCTCGACATGTATATTTGTACAGTTCTGCACATAAAATAAGTTTTGTAATTTTTAATAATATGTTAAAATTTGTCAAAATATGGTGCGGCTATAATTTTTTCGACCACTGTATGTAAACAAGTGACAAGAAAATATATCAAAAATTCAACGCTTGAAGGACAGCTTTCGACTCACACATAGGCTGCATTTCTTTATTCATTCTGAACGTTTGGAATAAACTTTTTTGTTTATTTACTCTTTAGAACGTTCCTGATGATATGTTGACGTATATTTCAAACGCATTCTGTTTATTCCGGCTGTGAAATTGGATTATCCGGAATGTATAAAGAAACGCAGCCATAGACAGAGTGAAGTTCCCCGCTGAATGCCGTAGCTTTTTGAACGAGAACATATATATTTTCGTAGAATTCTACTCATATATATGGTTGCCGGGTACACCGGACAATTGATGGTAATTGCAACTGACAGGGAAAGGTAGGTTCCCACGACAGTCGGGTCTACGTAACAGGAACAACCCAGATTTATATCTGGCCAAGGACTGATAACCTCCTCCTTTTTTGGAAGTCGGTTAAAAAGTGATTTCAAACGAATTGTAATCGATAGCTTATTCCAAAATACATTTAAAGTTAATTTTAACCAAGTTTTTACTCATGCCTTTGAGTCGAAAAAGCCACAAAACCTGATTTTTCGCAGCGACCAATTTTTGAGAAATTTTCACTTAAACTTACTATATCTCAGACATTTGTATATCGATTGTTTTTAAATTTGTACACAATAAACTAGATTCTATTCTAAGAGCGTTTATCTACACTTCTTAATACTTATTAAAAACAAAATGGCAGATATTTGATCTTTTTTATAAAAATTAAGGAGGTGGTTTTTTCGAAATGCAAAAGAAGTGTTATGAAGTTTAAAATTTTTGTTTTGTTTTAATGCAGCATTATAGACAAATATATACGGAAATTTTTGGGAAAGTTTCAAGTTTAGAGAACAAGTAGTTCTCAAGTTATAACAATTATGGTGACCAGCGTTGCCGCTTTGGTAATTTTTAACCAAATTTGGTAATTTTTTTCTTTATTTATCAAGTTTGGTAATTTGGTAATTTATTTTTCAATTTGGTAACTTTTTCGATTCGGTCTTACATGGTTCTGATTCCACATTAGTAAGTGGCCCGTAAGCGTTTCCTTTTATAGAAATACCAGGTAATCCTGAAAATTTCGCAAGGTGAAAATTGATCCAGCGTTCCTTGGCTACTAGAATGGTGTGTTCTTTAACAAACTGCTTGAAAGTGGCTTTTGCTAAGTATATCCACCGTGCCCTTTCCTGGAAGGTTTTGGGTGGTTGTTGTTGTTGTAACAGCATACATATTCCCCAAAGAGATTTTGGGGAGTGTTGTTGGAGTGACAGT
>NW_016158192.1:124384-148467 GCF_001687245.7 Rhagoletis zephyria | reverse complement strand
TAAAAAGTGTTATTTTATTTTATGTACAAAATTTTGCAATGGATATTAAAATAATTCAACTTGCAATGAAAGAGAACAGAAGACTAAGCAAGCAAAATGTTGTTTGCTTAAACTATGTTAACATATCAATATTATCCCAATCAAAGCTCGTTTTTTAATCACCCCGTTTACACAGGCAAATCTCAGATTATTAGCCGTCAAATTTGTTGTGCTTGTTATTCTCACATCTCAAGGAAAAGTTATGTTTCTTCTCTGTGCTACCGTGATCACGTTTTTATGCTATAACAAGCAAAATAAATATATTTTAACTTAACATTTTATTAAAAATACCTTTACAAACCTCTTCCTTGCTAGCGTACATTTTTGCTTACTTTTACATTTGGCATTTCTCCTCTCTTTCGCAAAAACAATCGATAAAACTAGGATGGACACCGAAAAGTTGTCGGTTAAATTTGAGATTATTTTATAATTACAGATTAATAAGGGACGAATTTTATATGGCTAATCTCTTGTTATAATTACAGATTAGGGTGTTAAGCTCGAAAATGAGGATAATCTACTTATATGTGAACTTAGTATTACGTTTTGTATAAACATACATATATACATATAGCAGCAGTTAATTTTATTTAAAGAAATGGCGTGTCGTCCATTTCCGCTGTAGCATGGCATATATTTAGGCGCAATATTTAACTTCTTCTGGCGGGGCGACATCTGGAGTCTTCTAATTGTATCTCCTTGATATGATGCCTACAACGAGGTTCATATCTAGACTAGCTTGATATCTAGAATTTGCCACAAATAGCTTTGCTACACTACCGCCGCGGCGCGCCGGCAGCTTTAACAATTTTAAAAAGGTTTTACGTTCTTTGGCAAATTACGCTCTGTTAGCCATAAATCTTACTATATTTTGACCACCTTTGAATCAAGACCCCTGGACCATATGGGGAAATCATTTATATTTTAAATTGCATTGTCATCGTGATTGGAACTATGCTGAAAATTTCAAGTCTCTAACTTGTCGGGAAGTCAGTTTAAAATCGATTGGAAATTTCCGCGATTTGCGCGGGATGACCAAGTTAAATAAAAGCTTATAAAAAAGAGCCAAAATGTTCTAAGCAAAGAGAAAGTAAAAAGAGCCGCGCTTCGCTAAGCAAAGAGCCGCATTTGGCCATGTGTGCAAGGTTTATATATAGAAGGTTGCGCAATGCACAGGTCCGTTATTCTTCTAGCAAAGTTTGGGCGACAACAACAGCGAAAACAACAAGCAGCGAAAACAACAGATATACAACGCTTTTATAAATGGACTAAAAACTAGAAAATAAAATAATGTAAAAAAAATATTTTTTAAAAACAAGCTTTTTTTAACATATACAATCAAAGGAATAAAATAAAGTAGTGTAACAAAAAAGCGAATTCAGCGTACATGCATAATTGGTTAGGTATGTATGTATGCAGCTATTTAAATGCCGGTTTGCTATTCGCGCGACAAGCTTTTTTAAAAACGAAGTAAATTAGTACAGATTGTTAGTAATTTTCATTAGAGTTTGAATAACTCCTTTCACTAAATNTTATTTTATTTTATTCATTTTAGTGCAGTTTTGACAAAATTTTCTTGCTAAAAAATCTTTTGTTACACTACTTCATTTTATTCCTTTGATTGTACAGGTTAAATAAAAGCTTGTTTTTAAAAAACATTTTTTTACATTATATTTTTACCTTTTATTAGCTTGGGATGTAACTATGTAATATTGATGAGTCTAAAAGATGCTGCGATTTCTATTCTCAAGTTACATACCTGATGACCAGGGAACGGATTTTTAGGACCTAAAAACCTATAAAAAAGGCAAAATAAAGTAACGAAATAGGCTGGAAAAGGCAAAATAAAATGGCGAAAAAGGCGGGAAAAGGCACTAGGTGTTGCAAAAAAGGCAAAAGAAAACAGCGAAAAAGGCAGGAAAGGCACTAGGTATTGCAAAAAAAAGCAGAATAAGGCACTAAAAAAAGACAGAGAATACGAAGAACAATCAAAAAATACATTTATTTTAGAAATGTTTATATTAGTTGCGTTCGCGTAGCTGTTAATTGTTCATGTTTAACCAAAACTTACAAGTTTTTGCGTTCGCGTACGCAAAAAACTTGCAAAGTAGGGGAAATTGAGAGAGCCGACATTTCATTTTGAGGGGAAGCTGCTGTTTTCTGCTGGAAAAACTTTTGCCAACAGCAATTTGCCAACAGGAA
The DNA here is from genome assembly GCF_001687245.7 of Rhagoletis zephyria. NCBI lineage: Eukaryota > Metazoa > Arthropoda > Insecta > Diptera > Tephritidae > Rhagoletis > Rhagoletis zephyria. The sequence goes on along the minus strand of NW_016158192.1, from coordinate 146,226 downwards.
AACAGCTGATCAAAAACACCTGGTTGGCATTTACGCAAATTACAAAATTGAATTTGATGGTTTGGAAGATAAAAATTACAAAATGCGACTAATTAAACTTGTAAGAAATAAGTAGTTATTTGTTTAATCAATAAACTGTGTCAGTATAACACTATGCGATGACTTTTCGTAGGTTTTAAATTTTACACTTTTTTATGTAAACAAAAATTATATCAGCTGTTCGTCTAACTTGCAAGTTTCTGTAAATTTTCTGTTCGCGTACTATTTTGGATATTTCTTTCTTGTGAGAGAACAGATGACATTTCGCCGAAATTTGGCAGTTGGTTGGTTTCTGCTGGAGATTTTAAACGAACGCACCTATTACAAGTAAAAAGGGAAAAACTATGAACTAGTTTCATTATATGAAAACTTTGTACTTTGAATCTTTGACTATTTTATCCTTTCGAGTTTCTAACTCATAGAGCTTTAATCTGTATAGTTGTAGCAACATTGAACCACAAGATGCATTTTGCAGTTTTCTGGCAGCATTTTCATTAGATTTTCGCGAAGAGAAGCCTTGAATGTACTAAATGTGTGCTCGACGTAAGTTGATACAAGCGGCGCCCAATTTAAATATGGAACGTTTGAAACGTTCATATTATCAGGAATAAGGGTGTTTTCCTCGCCCTTTATAATTTTGTCCACACCCCTTATTGTCACCAAGCCTTCGTTAGCTGAGAAAATGGCTTTGAATTTTTCCAACACTAATTTGGCAAGAGGTCTCTGCGCTTCTATAAGCCGCATGGGCAATGTGATATTTTTTAATCTTAAAAAAAAAATTGTAAATGCTATAATCACTTTTTTAAAGGTAGAAAAGGCAAAAAAGGCAAGTATCTTAAAAAAATGCAAATATCTTAAAAAAGGCAACAGCAAATATGTATATATGGAATCAGGGAAAGCTAAATCGTGGACATTCTTAATCGAATATACTCTATCTCTTTAGCAGAAAAAAAGGCAATTTCCATAGAATCCGTTCCCTGCTGATTACAGTACGAATGGCAATTATAATAGGGAGGTTTTAGTTTTTAAACTATCATTTTTTTATTACTTTTTAAAATACATATTTCTTTGCTGGAATTCTATTCCATTGAGTTGTTTTTTGATGTGTATACATAATGTGACCAGCTATTTCATAGCTCAAAAAGTACAGGTAAGGTTGGGTTAATTTAACGTCGCTAGCCGATTACGAAATTTCGAATGCGACTAATTTCGATCCCTGAGAGCTCAGTGTTTGTTCAGAAGTGCGAGCGAAACTGCTTCCATCTTAGCATCGCGAAGGTTGGACAGTCTAAAAGAAAGTGTGAAGATGATTGCACTTCATCTTCCTCTTGACAGCTGATACAAAAGGATCAGTGGAAATTCCTAGTCTCACCGCATGAATACCAATCGCGCAATAGCCGGTCAGAAGCCCCATCACTAGCCCTTGAGAGGAAACATGTTTTAAAGTGCATTATAAAAACATTTTCTGCAGCAGAGAAACGTCTTCTTTTCCTTTTTTATGTCACAAAAGGACCCGGTTTGCCTTAGCCTAATAGCAGTTCGTGTTGCGATAATTCTGTCTGCAATATCCGCAGAAAATCCCTAGGGGAAACATGAGAGCCTTTTCCAACCTTCGGGATGAACGCAAAACTGACTACCCTCAAAGCCTTGGGGTCGTACGCGGTCCTCACGAAGTTCGCATAAATAGGATTGCACGACACCTTCAGAGCCCTTTGCAGCTATGCAGGTATGATGCCATTGGTCGCCGGCGTCTTTAATCGTTTGAACGAATTTATTGCCCAGGCCATGTGACGATCGTCCAGAAGATCGGAGAAGTACAGGACCTGGGGGAAGATTCTGTAACCAGTTAGCGACAATTTTCGAATCGCTATCGATCATTTTGACGCAAAAACCTTTATATCATGCGTCAAAAAATGCGGTAACGATAGGAAAATTGTCGATAACTGGTTACAGAATCCTCCTCCTGGAGTAAACAATATCGCAAAGAAGTACATTTGACTGTACTTCGAAGTACGAAGTACAAGACCGAAAAAATAAGTACTGTACTTTCGAAAGAAGTACGGTTGGTCACATTATGTATACATCTTTGGTTTCGGTAGGGTAAAATTTGCGAAGCTGTAACGCATAGCCCAGCAGAAAATTTCGAAGGACTTGGCTTGTGTATTGCAGCAGCAAATTTTTAATTTCATTAGAAGCGCCCTGTGCTATTGCAAGTTGTTGCATACATTTAGGCATAAGCAGAGTAAGAGGAAGTGCTGTAAAATTAATTAATACTTCCGATTATGCAAACTCCGGCCATGCATACGGCTTTGTACCTATATGTATGAACTCATTTGTTGCAACTGGTTTTGATATTCGTAATTGGTTGTAGGCATAGGTTTAGTAGACTAGTGATAAAAAGGCAAGGCGAAAATTTAAAAAAATACTGAAATCATTTTAACTGGGACCCTTGATAACTGATGAACATATGTGAATATATGTATAATATACATATGTGTGGATGATATAATAGCCCTGATCCAATAAATACTTTTCGTGTAAAATCCTGTAAAAATGTTAAACAGCAAAATCACTTTCTGAAGTTAGAGTAAAAAGTGAGTAACAGCAAAAGGTACGGGAACAAAAGGGCATCGGGTAAAATATTGCAAATTCATACGAAGAGAAGTATTATATGTATATACATACATCCAAATAGTTTCAGAACCTTTTGGAAGACGTCGCGCCCCTTCTTAAATATCCCCAATTTTCTCTAAGAGTATGCGATTGATTTCATATATTTCTAAATATACACAAAAAACGTCATACAAATCGGTCCAGCCCTTTCGGGGGATCTGACCACAAATGCAAATGCAAATTTTTATCTGTTTTAAGTGTTTTCATACATTCGCAGTAGAATAGCATTATTGCGGCTTATTTAAATTAAATTATTTTGGTAATTCAGCTATCTGGCAACACCGGTTTTTAAATTTTTTCTTTACAAACCTTTTACAGATAGAGAGAAACAAAACGAAATAAAAACGAAGCAAATCCCTTGAGCCGTTCTTGAGTTATGCGATAACACACGAACAGCAATTCATTTTTATATGTAAAGATTTTTTCGAGTGGTGGCATCCCTATTCAAATTTTTTCTTTTGTTAAATTTGTTTATGTATTCTAAGTAAAGTACGTTATTGCGGCTTATGTAAATTTAATTTGTTTTTTGATATTTACATTTATTTACATTCATTTTGCAGATAGAAAGACACAAAATGAAATAAAAGCGAAGCAAATCCCTTGAGCCGTTCTTGAGTGATGCGATAACACATGAAAGCAATCCATTTTTATATATAAATTTTTTTTCGAATGGTGGCAACCCTATCCATTTTTTCCCCGAATTAATTTTTTTATGCGTTCTCAGTGAAATAGCATTATTGCGGCTTATTGATAATTAATTTTTTTACTGATATTGAAGATATCTGGCAACACCAATTTTCCAATTTTCTCTTTACAAACCTTCTACAGACAGAAAGACACAAAATGAAATAAAAACGAAGCAAATCCGTTGAGCCGTTCTTGAGTGATGCGATAACACACGAACAGCAATTCATTTTTATATATAAAGATATGTAGTATAGACATGTATATGAAGAATACAAACTTATTTATATGAAAACAACTAGCAGACCCGGCGAACCCGCCCAAAATTATATTTTTATTGAAACATTTGGTCCAACGTTTCCGCCAGCAAATCACGTTCACGTTTGGTTTTGTCATCGACAGAAGGCAATGGAGAATGTCGTCTTAAATAACCTGACGAAAGCGTTATACCTCTACTACCACCAACGGGATCCGAGTTGAATACTTGCAGAGCTGAAGCATCGGTGTCCATTCGAACGACATGGCCAAGCCAGCGGAGCCGCTGTATTTTATTTCGCTGCACTATGTCCATGTCGTTGTAAAGCTCATACAGCTCATCGTTATATCGTCTGCGGCAGGGTTCGGAAATACTCCCTGACCTTCGTACGCGAACGCGAAGGCGAACGTATCAATTATTCTGCATCGATTCGCCTCATTTTTGAAAATCGGGAGAACGGTGTAAATATCATAATTTTAAACGCAGGTGGCAACCCTATCAAAAAAATATCTCCTTTCTGCACATCTAGAGGCCAAGCCCTTTCATTTTACGATGCAAATCTGATGCAATTAACAAAATTGCCTTCGCACAGAATAATATCTCTAGCCACACCAACTTTCCGCGGATATTTGCCGCAGTATTTACATTCACTTATGAAGGAGAACTAGGGTTCGAAATTTCAGACGTTGGTATCGATAGTGAGTACTCATACTGAGTTTCCATACTGGTTCCTTAATATATTTTAACTACATTGCATTTGAGTATGGAGAGGCAACTATCTGGAAGTATTTTACATAAAAAATTTACTAAGTATTGCCCGGTTTGTAGTTGCAGTTAAAGAAAACACATGAAAAGGCACGATTTCTTTTTTAATTCGAAAAAATGTAAATATCTCAAAAACGGTGACACTTTTACCTGAAAATTTTTTGTTTATCAGTGAGCTCACCGCCCCACCTACCTTCCCCTAAAGTTTGGCACGTTACTTCTGGGATACCCTGTATATAGATAAGGAACATCTTCCAAAAGAGTTGGAAGCCGTTCCTGAAGGAACTCTAAATAACTGTGAGAGTTGAGCGTTGGCGGCAGTTCCACAGGTCCCAATATCTGACAATTAAAAATACCGCACCATAAATTTATTTTGTACCGGTACTGCGAACGATCTTCTCTCATTTCGTGAGGATTGTCTATCTGCCAACTGTGAAGGTTATGTAAATTAAAATAACCATCACGTTTGCATGATGATTCAATGCTCCAAATTATTTTATTAAAAAAGTTGGGGTCTGATTCATGCATTCGCAACATTTCACGGCAAAATCTAACTCTCGACAGGTAATCTCTTTCTTGTAGAGCCAGAACACGTTGAATGTGGTATGGATGAAATCGATGGTCTTGTAAAGCTTTGTGAACTGTAGTTTTTGGTATTCCCGTCCGTCTTTCCATCATTCTCACTGAAGTCGATGGACCTAGTTCCACTTCCCCTAACACACAGCTCAACATCTACCGTTGCAGGACGTCCTGTTTCGCCGCCACGCCTTCCAGGTATGCGACCTTAAAAAAGTGAAAAATGATAGTTAACAAGCAAGCAAACAAGAAAGGTGTAAAAATCACTTACCTTCATATATTTCTCTATGGGTCCGGGCGAATACTTCACGACCCGGATGTCGACGATTGGGGTATCGCTCTGCATAGAGTCTTTGAGCAGCTCTGGCATTACAGCAAGCTTCACCGTAAATTAGGTGAATATCCGCATATTCATGCGACGTATACTGCGTGTTCTCTGTCATAGTATTAATAACACAATGGTCGAAGGGTCCAATTTCACAAAATCCACTTTCACTAATTCCGGTAAGTAACACAAAATAATGTCAGGAGCAGGTAATAATGTACCTTTGTACTATTTAGCATGTCATTTGACGGTAACAAGAGCAAATTCAATTTAAATCTATTAAATACGTTCTAGCGTGTGTCTGTCCTTTACCCACAAAAGCGGCTATAACTTTTTTTTTCTATTCGAAACAGTAAGTGTGGCACCTTTCTGAAATCTTTATGAAATGAGCAATTTTTTTATGTAATGTAAAGTTATAGCTCAGTACATTTTTTTCACCCGAGGTAGTCAAAGTTGGTGGAAGAAAATCAAAAAGTTAAAAATCTAGGAATAGTCCTAATTTTATGATGGTTCCTTAATATATTTTAACTACATTGCATTTGAGTATGGAGAGGCAACTATCTGGAAGTATTTTACATAAAAAATTTACTAAGTATTGCCCGGTTTGTAGTTGCAGTTAAAGAAAACACATGAAAAGGCACGATTTTTTTTAAATTCGAAAAAATGTAAATATTTCAAAAACGGTGACACTTTTACCTGAAAATTTTTTGTTTATCAGTGAGCTCACCCCCCCCACCTCACCTTGCCCTAAAGTTTGGCACGTTACTTCTGGGACACCCTGTATATACACGAGATTTGGAAGTTTTTATCCAGACGTCCAATCGATATGTTTGAGATATCGTTGGAAAGGTCTTGCAGAGTGTGTCCAGAAAATGTATTCAAGCTTCATAAACGATTAACCGGATTCTTAGAAATTAGGCTAAAGTGTTGCAAAACAAAAAACGTTTTTTTGCTTTTGCCGGTTAAAGGGGGCATGTGGGTACACCCAACATATTTAGTGTTATTTTATTGGCCAATACCTTTCAAACGATACCTTATATATTAAGTTCCGGCTACTAGTTGGAAAGATATAGAGGAAAATGTGTTTTGGTTCGTGTCTCCACTACGAGATGCTTTGGTATGTATGTGGCGTCTGTACGTACCTTCATTTAATTTTTTTCAAACTTTCAGCAATTAAAGTACAAAAAAACTAAGAAGGTTTTGTTCCAGGATGTTTTGATTCGTATGCCTTTGCGGGCGTGGCTGCTGCCTGAAATTCGAAAAAAGGCAAGTTTATAAACTACCACTAAGGCCGTACTACTCAATCCATGTCATTGATGTGAATATCAGTAGAAGGGTCTTTAAGCAAGCTATCTAACGATATCTTTTGTGTTTATGAAATATAAATATGTCATAACGTTATCGCCTGAAAACTAAAAATCGGGCTGTTGAAAATATAGATTTCGGGAATTTTCTCAAAAACTGGTCAGTCGATTTTATTCTAAGTTTCTCAAAATCTAGCCCAAAGCCTTAGCTTTTATTTGGTATATAGCTTATACCTGGGAAAACTCTTGTTGTGGAGATATGGCGACTCAAATTGAAAAAGTCGCCCCAAATAGCGACCAATGGTTTAAAATTAATATATTCCTCTAATTTGGTTACTTTAAGATATAAAAATTACATTCCCAGTTCCCCGAAAAAAATTGCCCATTCCCCGATTGCCACTTAAACCGAAAATTATCTAAATCAATTTTTTTTTTAATTTTAATTGTTGCACAGGTCTCTAGCAATAATTTGGCTTTAACAGATTGAAAAAATATTAATTAGTCGACGAGTTATAGCCAAATACCATATATACAATATGCTGAAAATCGGCATTTGACTGCAAAGTTCGAAGGTCGATTAAAAAAAAATTCGAACTAACATAAACAAACGCCGCGATACGGGTCCTCTAATTTAGCCTCTATTTTCACCCCTCACTCTCAGAAACGACCTAACTTTTGCTAACCTAAATTTGTTCCACAGTGCAATCCTACTTCCAATAACATCAAATATAACAGACAAAGTTTTTGTTTTTCTGACTAGAATATTTTAAAAAACTATTTATTATATTTAAAGTTAAGTTACTGCACCACTGCTATAAAAAAAGTAAATAATAGTTATTTAATTGACTTCTAATTTTACCACATAAAACCAAAATCTTGTTAAACATTTTTTGACTGACACACATATTGCGATACATATTTCAATTGTGTATCTAATTCCCTTAATTAAAGTTGAAAAAAATTATTAACCCACGTCAATTTATACCCTTACTTTAATAATCCATTTATATATTTATTAAATAATTTGAGTTTAATAGTTTTAAGTAAGTTGTTGATCGAATTTAATATATATTATACATTCAATAAGTACCATTGTTTCAGTTTTACAAGTATAAATATATCCCGCAGAAACTTCCAAACCTGATCTAAAAATCAAATGTTATTTTGCTATCTCAATTTATCTAATTTTATCAACTTTTTTGCTAGCCAAAGCATGATAATTTGTAACAATTGTTAAAAAATATTTAAAACTATTTTTTAATGAAACAAACCTATTGTCAGCTGTTTTTCTAATTGCGATGTGCATAACATGCCACTGGAAATGATATTTTAATTTATTTTACAATTAAATGCGCTGTACAGTATCGATACGTTGCTTGAATCTAATGTCATTTACTAAATTTGCTATAACTTTTCTATTTTTAAATCGATTTGCAAAAAATTTGGATCTATATACTTTGAAATTAAATAAGCTTTAACATAGCATAAAAATAAGAACAAAAAGTTTGCAGCTTTCAGGTGTAATTCACAGTAGAATAACGATGCGACTTAAAATTGTGTCCGATTTCACTAATAAATTGGCAGATAACTCTTAAACTGGGATTTCAAAGACCTTTAATCTGGTGGAGATCTTTTTGTGGTGTGATAATCACAACCGGATATTTTTGGAAAAAATTGAAAATGCTGTCTTCGCAATTTGAAAAAAAACGATAATTTTGCAAATTCTTAAAACCTATTCTACTTTTTTAATTTTTGACCTCATATTCAGATTGTGTAGGTTATTTTACATGGCAAATGACTATAAAATTCACGACTTTCAACTATTTTGTTAAACATTTTTTTCCCAGAATGCATATGGTTTTCTAAATTTTCAAATGCAACGCGCAAGTACTTAGAGTTATCATATTCGAATAAAATTTTGCACAGCTTATTTTTAGACCAAAAGACATATTTTTGAGCCCGGCAAACTGTATATTTAAAAAAATAGTTAAAATAACGAACGGTCTAATGTATATATACTTTCACGAATTTCAAATTTTATTAAGAAATTTTTGTAAACTTTTTGGGTATGCCGGTATCCTATTCAATTTTAGTATAATAAAGTGGAAGTTTGAATTAAAAGTCAATGGTAGTAGGCTACACGTAAACTTGAATAGGTTGCAAAACTGCATACCCAAAAAGCTTCTAAAAATTCTGCCTTTTCGTGAACTTTGCGTAAAGTTTTATGGCCTTATTCATAAAAAATAAAAAAGGTATATAAACTGAAAAATGTATGAAAATGTCATTTTATTAAGCTCTTTAAACCTACTTTATTTTGTATGAATAAGGCCATTAAACTTTAATTTATTTGGTTTATGTTATACACACAATTTTAGTTTATTTTAAGTGATGGACAAATTTGAATGATAGTAATCCATATAAGCAAAGAAAATTGGGTTGCCAATGGAAGAAAAAATTTAAAAAGTGTGTTTTTTAATAAGTATTCGATACTACGAGTACTTTGCAAAGTATCGAGTAAAATCACCAAATAAGGTATCGAGTATTAAAGTACTCATTTTTATACCCCCAGTTTCGATACTTACTCAATATCGATAGTATCGTTCGAACCCTAAGGAGAACGAGAGCAGTGAACCTTCGCGAAGGCATCGCTGCCACTTATAGCTACATATCCGAATCTGTCTACATTCTCAGCTCACAATTGGATTATGGCTGCTTCGTTCTGACAGAAACCTGGCTGAATGCTAACTTTTTCGATGCGGAGTTCTTTAATCCAGCTTTCTTTGACGTTTTCCGCAAATACAGAGATTTTGCTAAAACTGGTGTTAGTAGGGGTGGCGGTGTACTGATAGCTGCGCGCAGATATCTTCGAGCTTCTTTTTATCCACTACTAGATGCCAACTCCCTGTTGGATCAACTTTGTGCAAAATTACATGGCACCTGTGGTGTGCTGTACATTTGTGTGTCCTACATTCCGCCGGGCAGCTGTGATGTCATATACAAGGCACATGTTGACAATATACTGGCACTCCACGAGAAAATTGGAAACAGCCAACTTTGTGTTTTAGGTGACTTTAATTTATGTAATATTTCCTGGAGCTTTATTGATAACAATATTTTCCTCACCCCATCAAATGTTACTACTTTATCTGAATCATATTTAATTGATAATTTATTATGCATTGAATTATTTCAAATCAATGTTTTTTTTAATAGGTTAAACCAAATTTTAGATTTAATATTTATTAGCTCTAATATAAATTTCAAGCTCTCTCATGCGGCCAGTTACATCTCCCCTCCAAATCAGCATAATAGNGTTAAACCGAATTTTAGATTTAATATTTATTAGCTCTAATATAAATTTCAAGCTCTCTCATGCGGCCAGTTACATCTCCCCTCCAAATCAGCATCATAGCCCTATGGTTTTGGAGTTTGAATTTTACCAATATTTTGAATTACCGACTTCTAGTCAGACGGTTGCTTTTAACTTCTCTTGTAATTTTGCTGAATTGAATAATTTGTTTGATTTGGATTGGTCCCAGCTCTTTGGAAATGTGGATGTAACTGGTTGCTACGATATTTTTAAGTCTAAACTTTGTGATATTTGTGTGGGTCACATCCACATCTTAATTCGAAAGCCGCTAAGCGTCCATGGTTTACTAAAGAACTCAATCGTATAAGGAATAAGAAGAACAAGTTCTACAAAAGACAAAAGCATTCCAATGATGATAATTTGCGTGAGCGTTACGTGTTTTATAGAGCTGAATTTAACAGGCTCAACAAATCTTTGTATAGGAATTATATTCGCAAAGTAGAAAGCAATATTAAATCTAATCCCAAGTTTTTCTGGAGTTATATTAAATCAAAGACAAATTGCTCTAATCTACCTGCATCGGTCCAGCTTAACGGGGTGTCAGCCAACTCCATCTCCGAAGCTGTTAATCTTTTTGCTGATTTTTTTTCTTCCAACTGTATTTCAGGTAATTCTGATAACGATTTTATTCCTGAAAATCTTTTGTCAAATTTAGATACTCCNCTAATATACCTGCATCGGTCCAGCTTAACGGGGTGTCAGCCAACTCCATCTCCGAAGCTGTTAATCTTTTTGCTGATTTTTTTTCTTCCAACTGTATTTCAGGTAATTCTGATAACGATTTTATTCCTGAAAATCTTTTGTCAAATTTAGATACTCCCATTAACTTCGGGAAATTAAAGTTGACAGACGAGGATGTAGCTAATGGCATTAACCAGCTTAAACTATCCACTAACACTGATGTAGATGNTATTTCAGGTAATTCTGATAATGATTTTATTCCTGAAGATCTTTTGTCAAATTTAGATACTCCCATTAACTTCGGGAAATTAAAGTTGACAGACGAGGATGTAGCTAATGGCATTAACCAGCTTAAACTATCCACTAACACTGATGTAGATGGCCTCTCGGTTATTTTATTTAAAAGTTGTCCGTCACTAATTGCGCCTTTCAGGCACATTTTCAACATGTCTCTATCTGCCGGAGTTTTCCTCGATGACTGGAAATTTACTTTTATTACGCCAATTCTTAAAAGTGGTAATAAAAATTATATTGAGAATTATAGGCCGATTTCTAAGCTTACCACTGTCTCAAAACTGTTTGAGTCCATAGTTAAAAATAAAATTCACTTTGCTGTTAAACATTTATTATGTCCCAACCAACATGGGTTCATGCCGGGCAGATCCACGTTAACCAATTTAGCTGCTTTTACAGAGTACTCTTTGGAAACCTTTCAAAAGGGATTCCAAATTGACGCTATATATACCGATTTCTCTAAGGCTTTTGACAGGGTGCCTCATCGAATATTGATAGCTAAACTTGAAGGCCTGGGCTTTCATTCAGAGTTTCTGAAGTGGATCACATCCTATCTGTATAACAGACGCTGTGTTGTTCGTTTTGATAATGTATCGTCTTATTCTTTTGTCTCCTCCTCTGGTGTTCCCCAGGGTAGTGTCTTAGGTCCGTTATTATTTGTTATCTTTATTAATGATATATCTTCCCGTTTCTCAAAGTGTAAGTTTCTTCTATATGCGGATGACCTGAAGATATACTACGAAATTAAAAATATAGAAGACTCATTGATTCTCCAGGGTGAGCTTTATAATTTGTACTGTTGGTGTGCGCGTAATCGTTCGTCCCTCAATATTGGTAAATGTCATTATACCTCTTTTGCAAAAGTGATTAGTATTGTTCCAACCTCTTACTGTTTTTCGAATGTCCCGCTAAAATCAATTACTGATTTTAATGACTTGGGTGTTTATTTTGACTCCAAGCTCACCTTCACCACCCACATAAACTTTATTGTTTCTAAATCATTCGCGATGTTGGCCTTTATTCGTCGCAACTGCTCGTCATTTTCCGATCCTTATACTCCCAAACTGTTGTCTTCGTCTTTAGTTCGGTCGAGGTTAGAATACGCTGTATTTGTTTGGAGACCTTTTCATACAGTTCATAAGAACAGATTGGAGTCTGTTCGGAGGGCTTTTATACGCTTTGCCTTGCGTCCGTTGAAATTTGTAGACCCTATTCCGTCCTATCGTTCTCGTTGTTTGTTGATAAATCTCATGTCCTTAGACATAATTGTAGGCTCTATAGATTGCTCGCACCTCCTTATGAAAATTCGTTTTAATGTTCCCTCACGTATTCTTCGTTGTAATGAATTGTTTTTTGCGGGTGTTGTTAAAACTGTTTATGGTATGAATGCTCCTTTAAGGAGGACTCTCTCCCAATTTAATGCTTATTCTTCATCTTTAGACTTCGATTTTTCTTAGTCAAAGTTTACTTTTAAGAATTTACTCATAAGGCACTTGTCATAAGGGTTTCCCTTATTCTATGTATATATTTGTCATATAGTCTGTACGCGTCCTGTTTGTTGATAATAATAATAAATAAATAAATAAATATATATATATGAATGCACGCTGTTTGGTCCACAGCGGAAATTTTTTCTACCTAACATTCGCGAACGCGAACTATCGGGACTGGTTTTATGCTTCTCGTTCGCGAATATTTGATACGTTTACCTTCGTGTATAAAATCATAAATGTATGTTCGCGAACGTTATGAATATTTCCAACAGAGTTCGAAAATAAACGAAATGAATCGTATTGTTTTGTTTCGTTTCTCTCATAACAGAGAGCAAAACACAACCGAAACCCAAACAAAGAAAATTTTAGTTGTATTGGGTTTCGTTCTGCTTTTGTGCGCGAGTGCAAACGAAACAAAGCATAAAGTGCGCAGCTGGGTGAGACAAAACTCTCAGGAATGATTCGCAAACGTTTGCTTGGCGATTTGCTCATTACCAGAGTTCGAAAATAAATGAATTGAATCTTATTGACTGTAGTTGTATTGGGTTTTGTTCTACCTAAAGTGCGCAGCTGGGTGTGGCAAAATTCGCAGGAATAATTCGCAAACGTTTGCTTGATATCATACTTACTAAGAATGAAATGGAAAAGCCGGTTAATTTGGGAAAAACACCTATTTAGGTATTTAAATGTACTATATATGAATGTGCATATATGTACATATATATATGTATGTATTTGCAAACTTACTAATTAGTAAAATGTACTATAGAAAACCATGTGGATACTGTGGAAATATATTACAAATTCATATCAGGGCTTGACTTTTCTGATTTACCTATATGTAAGAATATCAAATTTAAATTACTTCTTAAAATAAACAAGGGTTATTAATGATTTCTTACAATAAGATTTTATTATCAAAGTAGAAAATAAACATTAAAAACCATTCATGAAAACAAAAAAAATAACTTATTAATTACAAAAAATAAAAATTACATAATTCATACTGGGTTTTAATAAGTCCATAAAACACAATTTTACTACTTTGTGTGCCACCCCGAAATGCCTTGATGTTATTATTTTTATAGGTCTTGCTGAGTAAAACCAAATTCGAAATATGAAATTTGCCAAACACCCCAATACATTGGGTTGCGGTTAAAAATCCGGTTTTTTGTACGTTGGCGCACTTAAAAGCCTGTAATTGTTGACTATCAACCGAGTTTCTCACTCGTTTAAAAAAGAAAAAACTTGGGCCTTTCAAATGATGTACATATAGGGATGCAAATTTTCAGAGCCAACATCGATACATCGATATTTCGATGTATCGTAAACACTAACATCGATGCCGAAAAAAATCGCCCTAAAACTATCGATACATCGATATTTTCCAATGTTTCTCTTTTTAATAAGTATGTTACAGGTACTTCATGATTTGCAGGTTTTTACAGGAAGCTGTTAACGTACGCCACCTTCCATAAGGTTTATTAATGGCGAAAACCGCTTTACCTGTAAAACCTGCAAATCCTGAAATACCTGGAACTGACTTAATGCTGGTTAAAATTTTAAGAAAAACCTAGTGTCCTTCTAAACTGCTACACGTTTAACATTTCAATGGGTGGTTTTTTGAATTTAATTAGATTTCCTTCCAATGTCATAATAGATTTGCTGTTTACGCGCAGATAATACTTACACTCACCTTAAGTCGTGTTGAAATACTGTAACTACGTCATGGAAATCGCCTATGTTCAACGTTGCCAATTGCTTTTATTAAGTGTAGGGCTACCATCACCCGTAATACACTTACCCAAAGGGCTCTGTCCCACGGTCAGTAATTATCACGATATTTGGATCGCGATCCATATTGATGGATTGATGGATCGCGCACGAATGCTACATGTTCAATATTTATCGCGTCAGTATTTGCATACTTTTTTTGCTGAACTCTTATTATGACGCAAGAAAATATTCTTATATTGTACGTATAATTTACAGATAATGCATTCCACAATTATTTTAAGATATGTTCAATTTGTTTTGAAAGATTTTAAGCCCCGAGAGTGAAGGCAGAGCCGATGTTTACATTATGAGAGTAAAAGATGTACTGAAGAAACATATGGATCGCGTTTTGAAAGTGCTACACGTTTAATATTTATTGACGGTATTGCGATCCGCGATCCAGATTTCAAAATTTTTAGAAATTTTGCGATATGGATCACGATCCATCAATACTGCATACTACACCGTCAATAAATATCGCGATACTTGGATCACGTCAATAAATACTGACCGTGTGACAGAGCCCAAAGAATATAACGAGGGCTTATATTCAATACCCTCTATCTGCAAAAACTCAATTTTTCAGGAGAGCAAAAAAACTGTTTTGGCAGCTGTTTTTAAAAGTGTTAATAATTTTAAGTACACACGCATGTCTTAAATATTCACGCAATATACTAAAACTAGGTTTTTACTTTTAATTCATTTAATTTTAGTTTAAAGATCAGATAGAGGTTATTGCAATTCGAATTATAACTATTTATATAGAAAAATTTGCTGATAGAGGGTTTTGCAGAATAATGAAAATGTCAGTTCTTTAGACGTAAATACTATGTTAAACTAAGATTTTAATGCAGAAATCATAGGTGTGAAAATTCGTTCCCTTCTATTCCGATGTGCCAAGGTAACCACATAATTTTAAATGTGTTTTTGTGTCAAAAGAGTATTTCACGTGATTTCGAAATTATATGAGAATCATAAGCACTGTTAAAAGAGGCTTCGCTGGCTGGTTTACTGTCCGTTCAGATGTGTAAATTTCCTTCGTTTATAGAGGCGAAACGTACAGCTGATTCGGCTGTAAATGCCGAGCAGTACGGGGGAAAAGCACTGAAGACAATTGTAACACCCAGCCCTTTTGTTACCACCGTCTGTGAAAATAAGCTCCCAGGTAATTTATGAGTATCAAACTGGGCAAATGCCCTTGCGGTAGAGTTTTTACTTAAGTAAGCATCGGATGATGTCGAAATCTTTGATGTAGCTTAATATACGAAATAAAGGTGATTGCTTGCTACATCAGTTTTTTGTTGAAAGCAGGATTCGACGTGAGAGATAGCTTTTATTGGCGAGGTGGGAAATGCACGGATGCTTTTTCTCCTCTGCTACATAGTAAGGTGTTTCTAGCAATTTAAGATGTTTTTTTGCGCAGTGTCCATAAATTACGAGCCCAAAGTCAACTTTTACATAATGACAGTTCTCCTTAAAAGTAGGTTTATTGTAAAAAATCATTTAAAATATTTTCAATGTATCAGTATAGGGGAGGGGTGTTAGACAAGGAGAGGGTTGGATGTATGTATTTATTTGTATTTTCTGCATATGTGAAAAAATTACTCCTGAAGATTTGGACCAATTGATTAGATCGTTTAGTATGTTAGAAAAAATAATTTTTACTTGCGTCAAGTCCTTAGTCTTAGAAAAAATTAAAATATCATTAGCGTATTTAATTTGGCAATAGGAATAATAATAGCAGTTTCCCACTCTTGATGATATAACCCTTGAAATAAAATGTAGTTATGGAGTTTAATGACTCTATGTTTGATGGGATACGGATGATTTTTTAGAACGGGGTTCGGGACTTTGTCTGCACCAGGGCTTTTTCTTGTCATCGAAGAGGTGGTTGGTCAAACTCTTAAATAGATATGAGTAAGAGAGAATTGTGGGAATCTTCGGACCAAGTGGAGGCAAATAAACATATACACATCGCTCATTTACTTTAGTAGTGTCATAATCCAAAAAATACAAATTTTGAGTTGAGTATGCAGAAATTATCGCTACGTCTTCTTCTATTTCGTGTAAAAATATCATAGCTGTATCGATTAAGCCCTGTATGCAGCTCTCAAGATAACGGTCAAGAAAAAATTGCCATTATTTCGCGTGTGTGTCTAAGGAATTTTGACATTTTTTGATACTTCACAGCCTGTTGCCTCACTCTTTCCTCAAGAAATAATGGAACGGGCATATATTTCTGTTGCAAACCTGGGTTGCCTTGTGCTCTTTTTTCACAAAAAACTTTAGAAAACCGTAGTAGAAAGCGTAGTAAATTTCTTAAGAACTGCGTACTGCCTTAAGGAAATTTGACTCAAGAAAATTTCTTAGCCATTTCTTGTACGTCATTTTATATGGAGTTTTTGCTTTTCTTGAGAGCTGCATACAGGCCTTTACCAGAATCTCACTAGAATAAAATATGTATTCATTTTTAGTATCGGCGTATATGTAAATTCAAAACTTTAAAGCCGTCTTTCTCGAGTTTTGATTTTTTGAGTTATGACATTATTGTAGTAAATGAGCGGACATGTATATACCTGTAAGCTATCGGCCAAACCCGATCTTAGAATAAACTATTTTTGTAACTCTCATCATCAGTCCAACTGAAGCTACGCAGTCCACAAGATTTGGTTTCGGTTGGACATCGCATTAGGTAGAACAGTTTAGCCTGGGCAAAACTAGTTTGACCTAAGATCGGATTTTACCGGAACATATACATACATGCATCGGCACATGTAACTTTCCCAGTCTTTATTTGACCTGCCACAAAAAAATGGTAATGAAAACGATTTTCCAGCAAAATTGTGTAGATAGTGGATTTTTCAAAATGAGAATATAATACCATAAAAGCAAAATTTTAAGTTTGGCATTATTGTCATGGCTGAAGGATAAATAAGAGCTCACGTTACCATCAAAAACTCATTTTCATCAAAATTGTAGATAGAGGGTATTGAATATAACATAAAGATGTGAACGCAATGGCAATTTTGAACCGAAACTAAAGTCGATGTTTAAAACATCGTTAAAATTGACATCGATATATCGCCAATTTTACGATGTTGAGTAATTTTCAAATATCGATGGTAAACATCGGTTTTTTGGCCGATGTTATCGATGTTTCAGAAACATCGATGCATCGTTTGCATCCCTATGTACATATATTTAAATTTATGAACCTTAAAATATCTGCGTATATATGCCCAGCAAACCCATTTTTTTTAACTCTTTTCACAATTTTTCAACTTTGTTTTTATGCATGATTTTATGACGCAACCATACTAATCCTGAATTGATTCAAAAATTGCTTTTAATTATGAGTAAAACGAATATTCGTTTTCAGAAAGGCTGAATAACTTAGTTAGTCAGGTTCCAAACGACTTTTTTGTAAACGTAATTTTTGAATCAATTCAGGATTAGTATGGTCACTTTATAAAATAATGCGTAAAAACATCGCCAAAGTTGAAAAATTGTGAAAAAAGTAAAAAAAAATTAAACTGATATAAATAAATGTATAGACACACACTATTTAAAAGGTTTAAGTTTCTTCTTTCTTAAGTGATGAGGAACTGAGCATGGGTTGATATTCAAGTAAGTTACAGGCTTTTAAATACGCATAGGTTCGAAAACCCGGGTTTTTAAACGTAAATCTAGATTTTGTCGTGTTTGATAAATTTCATATTTCGACATAACAGCATAAACAACTAAGAAGTCATGAACCAACGAACAAGATCACCCAGCACGGCAACCGTGTATTTGTAATTGCATTTGAGAAAAAAATAATGGTTTATGACGTCATTTTTTAATCGGTTCTTTCATTCACACACAGGTTTCATTCCGTTTTATTCACATGGCGGCGACAAAATGACGTCACTGCAAAAAATTAACTTTTTTCTCGCACGCCGTGCTGGGTGATCTTTATTCGTTCGTTCATGCTAAGAAGTTGCATGTTTCAATTCCTGCATGATTTCTATGGTATTTGGTTTTGCAATTACTCTCATTATTGCGTTTTGTATACTATACATATATATGTACATACTTTGCATACATACATGAATACAAACACACATGGCATATGTACGATGCATACACAAGGGCATAGCTGGTATACGCTCTTCATGTGTAAGAAAACGAATCGTTTGAAACGATCTACCTATGCTCGTCAAGGAACGAAACAGAAATCGTTTTGTTTGCACTCTTTTGCTTTGCAAAGGTACGGGTTTAGGTTTTGCTCATGTACAAAACGATTCGAATTGATCGCAAAGTTTGGTATCTTTGGACGAATCATTCGCGAAATGTTTCGTTTGTTTTCGAACCCTGATTTCCAAACCCTGGTCTGCGGTACTCGTCGTCGCCAAAGCTTAAAGGCCCGTAAATCTTCCGCAAAATCTTTCTCTCAAATACTCCAAGAGCCGGCCCATTGGATGTTGTCATTGTCTATGCTTCCACGCCATGTACCAGCACGGGCATGATGAGTGACTTATAGAGATTGGTTTTCGTACGTCGAGAGAGGACCTTGCTCCTGAGCTGCCTACTCAGTCCAAAGTAGCACTTGTAGGCAAGAGTGATTCTGAGTTGGATTTCTATGCTGATATTATTATGGGTGTTAATGCTGATTCCCAAGTAAATGAATTTCTCTACTTTCTCGAAATGCACTCAGGGTGACGCGAGTTCCAAGGCGCGAATACGTTGACTGTTTGCTTAATGACAGGAGATACTTCGTCTTGTCCTTGTTTACCACCAGGCCCATTCGCTTTGCTTCCTTATCCAGCTTGGAAAAGGCAGAACAGACTTTGCGTTTTTGTTACCGATTAGGGATGCAAAAAAAAACATCGTTGCATCGGAAACATCGATGTTTGCTATTCGATGTATCGAATAAAACCGATGTTTTGGACCTTCCGATATACATCGATATATCGATGTATTTTTTTCGATGCATCGACTTTCGTGTAAAAACTAAAATTATTTTGAATGCTTCCAAAATCTTCGCTCTAGTAACTTTTCTAACTACTAATTTTCCACTATTTATGCACTATTACAATATACATTCTATTAATATTATCCAAAATGTTATTACATTAATAAATCGCTACTTTATTAGTAGAAACGTTTATTGCCAAAAGATCATCTACATTATGATATTAATTAATATGATATTGACACTCTAAAACCGAAAATATCGATGTTTTTATACGATACATCGATATGCATCGATGTTATATTTCGATTTATCAAATCGAAAAAACATCGATGTATTTTTTTGACTCGCCGATGATGTCGGCATAATCCAGCAATTGCACGCCCTTGTAGTACATTGTTCCGGAGCGGTTCAGTTCTGCAGTTCGCGAGATCACCTCTTATGAAAAAAAGGAGCTTTTCTTTATATAATTAGTGTAGGTAACACAGGGCAACACCGATTTTGATGCGGCAAATGTTAAAGAGGTTTTTCATAGACATTTTTGTGCTGATTACGAATCCGTAAGTATAAAGCTTCCATCAGCTCCATATTTTAAGAAAAACGTGGTGACCCTGATGGTCACCTATACTCATTTACGTTTCATCGTCCAACAATAAAAAAAAAATACTGTAAAATATGCAATTGAAAAAAAATGGGTAAAAATCACTGTTAGCTGATGAACAAATGACTATAGGTGACCTTAGGGTCAGGGTGCAGGAATAGTATTTTCACGGATTGGAGTCAGAAGTCCAAGCCCTAATTGAAGGCCTAAGTGGAAGGTTCTAGCACCTTTTGCTTAATTGCGGTAGGTACTCAAACTTCCCAAAATCCGTTTCTTCTGTTCATCAAATGACTATAAGTGACCATCAAGCAAAGGTACAGGAATTTGCAGGGATGGTAGTCGAGATTTTTAGCTTTAATCTAAGTCTAAGTGGAAGGTTCTACCACCCTTTGTTTCTTTGCTAGAGCTTCTCAAGTATTGCAAAAAACGCGATTTTTTGACACTTTGACCTCGTTTTTCTTAAAATCTGGAGCTGATGGAAACTTTATGGTTACGGATTCGTAATCAGCACAAAAAATCTGTCAAAAATGGCGTTACCATTTGCTGCATCAAATTTTTTTCCATTTTTGTTGGCCTGTGTAATAAGCAGGGAACGGATTTTTAGGACCTAAAAACCTATAAAAAAGGCAAAATAAAATAACGAAATAGACTGGAAAAGGCAAAATAAAATAGAGAAAAAGGCAGGAAAGGGCAATAGGTATTGCAAAAAAGGCAAAAAAAGGCAAAACAAAATAGCGAAAAAGGCAGGAAACGGCACTAGGTATTGCAAAAAAAGCAAAATAAGATAATAAAAAAGACAGAAAATACGATGAACAATCAAAAAATACATTTATTTTAGAAATGTTTATATTACAAGTAAAAAGAGAAAAACTATGAACTAGTTTCATTATATGAAAAATTTGTACTTTGAATCTTTGACTATTTTATCCTTTCGAGTTTCTAACTCATAAAACTTTAATCTGTATAGTTGTAGTAACACTGAACCACAAGATGTATTTTGAAGTTTTCTGGCAGCATTTTCATTCGATTTTCGCGAAGAAAAGCCTTGAATGTACTAAATGTGCGCTCGACGTAAGTTGATACAAGTGGAGCCCAATTTAAATATAGAACGTTTGAAACGTTCATATTATCAGGAATATGGGCGTTTTCCTCGCCCTTTACAATTTTATCCACACCTGTTATTGTCTCCAAGCCTACGTTAGCTGAGAAAACGGCTTTGAATTTTTATAACAACAATTTGGCAAGAGGTATCTGCGCTTCTATAAGCCGCATGGGCATGTGTATATTTTTTTAATCGTTTTTTGTTATTTTTTGGCATTATAACAATTATATTCAAAAATTTGTATTGAGCTCGAGGCCGTTTTTCCGCTTTTCCACAATAAATTTTCATTAAAAAACGGCCTCGAGCTCAATAAAAATTGTTGAATATAACATCTTGTGGTTCAGTGTTACTACAACTATACAGATTAAATTTATATGAGTTAGAAACTCGAAAAAAAACTTAATTGAGAATAACTCTTATCATGCAACGTAAAAAGAAAAAAGTCAAAAATAAAAATTATTGGTAACGGAAAAAAAATTTAAAAGAAAAAAATAAAAGATATGACCAAAAAAAAAGTTTTAGTTTTGGGAATAGCTTTTATAAAATAACATAAAATTTGTTTTACTGTCCTATGGCCAATGTTTTCCACCTCCAAAAGAAATCATAAAAGTTATTTAGGGTCTCTGATATGTACACGAAAGGGATTTGAATTTCTTTTTTTTATATCAGCTCTTTTTATTTATATTTTTTATTATAGTAGCTTTGAACTTTATTTTTAATCAATCAATATGAGTTGTAATGAATTTATTAATTGCGCAGTCCTACTGCAAATTGTATTAATAAATGTATTAAACTTATGCCGTAAGGTAGAAGTATATGCGCTTTTTGATTCCAGAGATATTGATAGTGTAGTTCTTACTTCAGGTTAAGAGATGGCTACTACATGTTTCTACCAAAATTTACGGAGCACGTTGGTGATATGGTGGACTTCTTCGACCGAAAAAAGTTT
>NW_016158192.1:122542-124359 GCF_001687245.7 Rhagoletis zephyria | reverse complement strand
ATTTTGAAGTTTTCTGGCAGCATTTTCATTCGATTTTCGCGAAGAAAAGCCTTGAATGTACTAAATGTGCGCTCGACGTAAGTTGATACAAGTGGAGCCCAATTTAAATATAGAACGTTTGAAACGTTCATATTATCAGGAATATGGGCGTTTTCCTCGCCCTTTACAATTTTATCCACACCTGTTATTGTCTCCAAGCCTACGTTAGCTGAGAAAACGGCTTTGAATTTTTATAACAACAATTTGGCAAGAGGTATCTGCGCTTCTATAAGCCGCATGGGCATGTGTATATTTTTTTAATCGTTTTTTGTTATTTTTTGGCATTATAACAATTATATTCAAAAATTTGTATTGAGCTCGAGGCCGTTTTTCCGCTTTTCCACAATAAATTTTCATTAAAAAACGGCCTCGAGCTCAATAAAAATTGTTGAATATATTTTTTTAATCTTAAAAAAAAAATGGTAATGCTATTATCACTTTTCTAAAGGTAGAAAAGGCAAAAATCTGAAAAAAGGCAAAAAAATGCAAATATCTCAAAAAAGGCAAAAAAATGTGTATATATGGAATCAGGGAAAGCTAAATCGTGGACATTCTTAATCGAATATACTCTATCTCTTTAGCAGAAAA
This sequence comes from Rhagoletis zephyria, assembly GCF_001687245.7. NCBI lineage: Eukaryota > Metazoa > Arthropoda > Insecta > Diptera > Tephritidae > Rhagoletis > Rhagoletis zephyria. Next base: position 123,732 of record NW_016158192.1, on the reverse strand, counting down.
AAATGCAATTTCCATAAAATCCGTTCCCTGGTAATAAGTATTGTTAAATACCGAATACCCTCATGTTTGCGGCGCCTTCAGAAACCTTTCGAACAATGTCTCAATTCTATTGTACGCATATCTATAATAGGGGTATCGTATTTCAAGCAAGTCGCACCATAAATACGATTTTTTCCAATAGATCGGTATCTGGTCCACCTATCAGAAAAATGTCCTATATGTTAATCCTGGCAATAATCTACCTACGTGCCGAATTTCACGCAAATCGATCCATAAATAAGACTTTTTCGAATAGATCGGTCCCTGGTCCACTTAACGGAAAAAATCGATCCTATATGCTAATCTACGCAAAAGGCTACCTATATACCAAGTGCATATTTTTAGCGTAGCTCGACCCCTGCACCACCTATCAGAAAAAATTAAAACTTTGTGCACTCCTCCTACTAAACACCTTTCCAAAAAAGTAGCAGCCATTCGAATCGGTTATGAAACATAGGACATTGGTCCCAATTGATAATGCTCACAATGAATTGACAGTTATCTTAAGTTTTCCAAGCTTCACATCATCAAAATCATGCGATAAAATGCAAAATTTCGTCGAAAAAAATTCAAACTTTTCGCGTTATTCCGAAATTTCCGAGTTTCTCACTTAGAACTTTCTATTTTTCCATTCGAAAGCCATTCCGAAGGAATTGCACAAAAAATTCCATAAAAAGAAAAATCAATTTTCGATTTTTCCGATTTCCCGACTTCCCCGGAGGGGTTTCCCAAAATTGTCTTTCGTAAAAACCTTCTCCTGGCAATTACGAACAAATAAAAAAAATGTTTGCCAAATCGGCCCAACCGTTCTCAATTGATGAATTACTATACATTATTCACACCATTTTTATATATACAGGGTGTCCCAGAAGTAACGTGCCAAACTTTAGGTGAAGGTAGGTGGGGGGGTGAGCTCACTGATAAACAAAAAATGTTCAGGTAAAAGTGTCACCGTTTTAGAAATATTTACATTTTTTCGAATTAAAAAAAAATCGTGCCTTTTCATGTGTTTTCTTTAACTGCAACTACAAACCGGGCAATACTTAGTAAATTTTTTATGTAAAATACTTCCAGATAGTTGCCTCTCCATACTCAAATGCAATGTAGTTAAAATATATTAAGGAACCATCATAAAATTAGGACTATTTCTG
>NW_016158192.1:101319-122080 GCF_001687245.7 Rhagoletis zephyria | reverse complement strand
GCATATTCATGCGACGTATACTGCGTGTTCTCTGTCGTAGTATTAATAACATATTGTTCGAAGGGTCCAATTTCACAAAATCCACTTTCACTAATTCCGGTAAGTAACACAAAATAATGTCAGGAGCAGGTAATAATGTACCTTTGTACTATTTAGCATGTCATTTGACGGTAACAAGAGCAAATTCAATTTAAATCTATTAAATACATTCTAGCGTGTCTCAGTCCTTTACCCACAAAAGCGGCTATAACTTTTTTTTTTTATTCAAAACAGTAAGTGTGGCACCTTTCTGAAATCTTTATTAAATGAGCAATTTTTTTATGTAATGTAAAGTTATAGCTCACTACATTTTTTTGTCACCCGAGATAGTCCAAGTTGGGGACGAAAATATCAAAAAGTTAAAAATCCAGAAATAGTCCTAATTTTATGATGGTTCCTTAATATATTTTAACTACATTGCATTTGAAGATGGAGAGGCAACTATCGGGAAGTATTTTACATAAAAAAGTTACTAAGTATTGCCCGGTTTGTAGAGTGCAGTTAAAGAAAACACATGAAAAGGCACGTTTTTTTTAAATTCGAAAAAATGTAAATATTTCAAAAACGGTGACACTTTTACCTGAAAATTTTTTGTTTATCAGGGAGCTCACCCCCCCACCTACCTTCCCCTAAAGTTTGGCACGTTACTTCTGGGACACCCTGTATATAGATAAGGAACAACTATTCGTAAACGGCGGTTTCCGACTGAATTTAAGTTTTTTGCAAGTATACATACGTATCGTCGTTTAAAGTACAAAACCATTGGCTGCCAAAAATTGGATTTGCTCACACACACAGAGAAATAGATACAGATAAAAATGGTTTTTAAAAGAAATTGTAAAATAAAATTTTTTGATATAACGTTACTTCTTACAAAACAAAAAATACAGTATTTGTACTTACGACTTTAAAACGAAACATTCGCAAAACAAAAACGGTCGTTATAATATATTCACTTTTTTACTGAGAAGAACAAACGAAATTAAATAAATAACGCCAAAAATGCATATTTTCAAAACTAAAATGAAATATTTTAGAATATTGTCCCAACGAATTGTAGTGCGATATAAATTTCAACAAGTAAAATAAAACTACCTCATCGATGTTGGTCTCCTTAGCGTGGGGATGAGGCTTAAGTGGTGACATGGAGGCCCTTTAGGGGCTTCTATATCGACACGAACTAAGAGGGAGGCTCCGCATGAGAACCTGTGTAAGACACGAGCTTACACAGTCTCCTATGTGGAGATTACCGCTCCAACGATTACTCCTGCCCTTATCCCTCCTTATTTTCCTATCCCAACAACCCAACTCCTCCCCCTAATCCAGGGTGTTACGCGACACCGTGCCCATTGGATGGTTTGCAGCCAGGGGGCTTAACAGACCGGCTGTATTTTAACGGCGCTGAATGTGGGGGACACTTCACGCCGGCCCGTGACTACGGGTGTTATGGTGGGGTCTAGCACCAGCAAGGCTGTAGGGATTGTGTTGGAAACGGCAAATCCATCTACGGTTGTGGGTGCTGGGGGGGCATCAAACGCCGGCACGGCAGCAAAGTCTACCACCACAAAAGCAGAGGCCTCACGGCCTGGCCAGAGTGGACTAGGGCGACAAGTGGCCACAGAAGAAATCACCGGAGGCGTGACAACAATGGAAACTATGGGCCACGCCACCCAGGAAACCGAGTCTGAGCGGGGTATGTACGCTGAAAAGCGTAAAGCCCCGAGGACGCTAAAGAAGTACGACGGTGTCCCGTTGGATACGTTGCACCAGAGCGCGAAGGAAGCGGTCAATCTCGGGGCTTCGGTGGAAAACCGGGTACCCCCCTCAAAGCGACAAAGGTCGGTGGAGGAAAAACTTCCTGCACCCAAGAGGGTCCGGCCACACTCCTGGATGGGCAGACCTAGCTTTGCCCAGGTTGCGAAGGACCGAATCCTCATAGGGGTTTTGGACCGAGGCAACAAGCTCGGGTCCATACCGAAAGACCAGTGGAGGTGGGTGAAGGCAGCCTTGGCGAACGTCATTTTTGATGTTCTGCTGGAGAACCCCGGAACCCCTCCAGCTTGCAAAGACGCTGGTTGGTACCAGGGCCACGTAAAAGTGGTCGCCTGCGAGGATCCGAGATCGGTGGCGCTGTACAAGGCTGCTGTTGATTACTTTGAAAAAGGCTTACTTTATTGAGTCACAAAAAGTAATTACAAAAATTGCTAAATTATTCTGCGTTAAAAGGTCATCGAAAAACATCCGATCCCGTTGATGAGAAAAAGAAAGAAGGAAGAGGCATAGATCGAAAAGTAAATGTCACAACGTCACTTGCACTGGTGTTGGCGTGTTAGCATTCTACTGATAGGCACAGGCTTGCATCAATTCGTAACATTCCGCCCACCTCGTCCAGGACCTGCGACGAAATCTGATGCCTTCCGACCATGTAGGTCTCAGTGTTCTCCAAGAGGTAGTACCACCAGTTTTGATATGGCTCGCTTGATGATGGAGGCCGAGGTACGAATAGTAGCAACTCTGACGAAGTCATCAGCTCCTGGGTGCACTTCAATTATGCGACCCAACATCCATTGGGTTGGTGGAGCGCGCTCGTCGCGTACTACGACCATTTCGCCGGGTGATAGGTTGGCACTTGTTTGACGCCACTTGCGCCGGACTTGTAACTCGCGCAGATACTCAAAGCTCCATCGACTCCAAAAGTTTTGATGCGTTTGCCGCAACTGTCTCCATCTTTTAAGGCGGTTTGTGTTGACATCAAGCAGTGTTGGTTCAGGGACGGCAATTAACGGGCCGCCCACCAAAAAGTGGCCCGGAATAAGTGCAGCAAAGTCGGTTGCATCATCCGTCAAAGCGGACGTAAAACTCCTCGAACGTAAGCGTTGCGTTTCTAATGATTCGCGTTAGGAGACCCAGGCGGGATGAAGTGCCATGATATTCCATGAGATGTCACATACTGTTCCGCTGCGTCAAGCTGTTGTCGGAAAGCGTCGAGATCTGCCTTCAGCTCCGCATGGGCACCTACAAACGTTGTTGCACAGCCGCTGTATATGTCCGAACTATAGCCTCTTACAGAAAAAAATCGTCGAAGTGCTGCGATGAAAGTAGCTGTGCTCAAGTCGCTGACTAATTCTAAATGAATTGCTCGGGTTCTGAAGCATACAAAAAGGGCAACATACCCCTGTGATGGCCCCTACCCTTGGTGGTGCCCACCGTAATCGAGGCCACAGTGACTCAACGCCTTTGCCACGTTGCAGCGTTGAATGGTAAGGCTCTTCATGATTTGGTATGCTGGAACGCCCCTGTGGCGAACACATCTCACACAGCGACGAATAAAGCGTTTGATCGCTGAACGAGCATCAGCCATCCAGTAGCCCCTTCTTACAAAGTTAAGTGTCGCTTGAACGCCACCATGCAACGTATACTCATGAGCTTGAGTGATTAGTAACATGCACAGGGGTCATTCTTTGGTAAGAGACATGGAAATGCATGTCCGCGTTCTTCAAACGGCCGTTTAACCTCAAAATGCCGTCTTCATCCAACATTGGATTCAGTTTGAGCAACTTGCTTTTCGAGCTAATCGGCTTGTTACTGCGAAAACAAGAGATCTCATTAGCAAAATGTATCTGCTGTACATACCTTATCCAGAATTTCAAAGCCATGGCGCGTTCGGATACTGTGCACCATTTGGTTGTAGCATGTGGTCGCTTCAGTTGTATGGCAAGGAATCGTTGACACCAAGACGTTACTGCTAATAGCGCGGTTGCGGCGAGCGTTGGTATCGGGTTATCCGAAATTGCCACTAGCGAGACGACTGGGTTTTCAACTGGGCATGATGAAATGTCGCCTTGATCGGGCCATTGAAATTATGGACAGTGCAACCATGGAGGTCCATTCCACCACAGCGACAATTCGACGAGCTGAGATGGGAAAACTCCCCGGGACGCGACGTCGGCTGGGTTGGTTGCAGTAGGCACATACTTCCAAGAGTCAACTTGTGTAAGCTCTTGGATTTGAGTCACCCGGTTGCTGACATACTGTTTGTGCTGACCAGGACTTCACCGGATCCAGCTGAGAGTGATTTTAGAGTCAGACCAACATACTTTTGCCGTTTGTATTGCTGGTAGTTTTATTGTTGATAGGACTTTAGCGGCTACTTTTGCCGCAAGAAGAGCGCCGTTTAGCTCCAAACAAGGGATGGTGATCTCTTTCAGCGGCGCAACCTTGGTTTTGGCAGTGAGGACCGATATTTTTATGTTGTTATCTGAATCCTCCACACGAAGGTATGCGACAGCGGCATAAGCGATAGTCGATGCGTAGGAGAAACGTGCAGCTGGTAATTGCGTACGCTGGGCGCAGCTCCAATCCATCCGGGCATTTTAAGATGCTCAATTTCAGGTATCTCTTCTCTAAAGCGTTGCAATTCTTGTTGAAGGGGATCAGGTATGGGATCATCCCAATTGCATCCCGATAACCACAATTGTTGGCATACAGCCTTGCCTTTTACTACAACAGGGGCTAGCAGACCAGGAGGATCGTAGATTTTAGCCACATCTGATAGTTGCTGCCTCTTTGTGATGCTCCCTGTTACAGCTGTTACATTGGCCTTGTAACTAATGCTGTCGGTATCACAAAACCAGTAGATTCCTAGAGCTTTTGTTTCACGATTAAGGTTTAAATTACAGCAGAGATCTGGATGGTCTTCTACCGAGTACACTTGGCGCCTGAATTCAGGGGAGTTTGAACTCCATTTACGCAAGTTGAACCCTCCGCGCTGCAGTAGCTATTGCAGCTGGCGCTGGAATGTCAATAGCATCTTCCACAGAATCAGCGCCACGTAGAACGACTCCTTCAATATCCTTGAAGCTTCTGGTAATTCCGCCTCTTCATCAGTCGCAAGTATGTGTAGAACATTTATGGTCAGGTACGGCGAGCAATTTAAGCCGTAGGTGACAGTCAGCAGTCGATATATGGCGGGGTTTCCCCGCTCGTCGCGCCAGATGATACGTTGCATATCAGCGTCAGCCCTGCTGACTAAAATCTGACGATAGCACTTTTCAATGCCTGCCATGAACCCGATTCGATGCATGCGCCATGTAAAATTATTGAGCTTTCGCTTTGGAGCTTGGGACCGACGTGAAGGCAATCATTTAACGAGACGCCTCCCTTGTATTTCCTCGATGCGTTAAACACCGTTCGAAGCTTTGTCGCAGAACTTGACTCCTTATAAACGCCGTGATGAGGTATCACTGGCTGTGAGTTGTCACTCGCTGGCACTGGTTCCATATGGCCGATGCTAAGGTACTCCGCCATGAACGCTGCATACATGTCGTTCATCTTTGCATCATTGCGAAGACGAGCTTGTTGATACGCAAATAACTTGAGCGCCTCTGATTTAGAGTCGGAGAGTTTAGTTAGGTCACAAGACTCTTTGAAGGGATATCGAACTTGATACCGTCCTGAGGGGTTACGGCACACTGTACGTTCAACGATTTTCTCGCAATAGATCTCATCTTGTGTCATCTTAGAGCAGCTTTCCTCACCATCAATTTCGTTGAATTTCCACTTGCGTTGGGCAGGCGCCCGTAGACTACCCATCCTAAATGAGTGTTCTGTGCAATAAAGTCGCTGGCGATTAAGCGCTTGATCTCGCCACGCAAGAGGATACCGTAGAGATCAGCACCGATGATGACATCAATAGATCCTGGTTCGAAGAACTTCGGAGCTGCTAGTGGAAGACCAATAAAATCGGCGTACGGTGTTGGGTCGACGCGTTTTATTGGCATCAGGTGCCATAAGCGTGGAAGTACCAGGGCCGAGCAATCGGTATGGAACTCAGGCTCTGTAAGTGAATACGGCGAGAAGTGCACTACGCCCTTGGATTTACCTACAGTACAGCCACCTATCCCGGTGATGGGTACTTGGAGACGGGTTCTGCGAAAATGTAGTTGTTGAGCTGCAAATTCGCTGATGAATGACGGCTGTGATCCGCTGTCCAACAGCGCACGGAGTTGGAAGGCATGGCCAGTGGCCGAGCGAGCTCCAATTACCGCCGTGGCAAGCAGGATAGATGTCAGAGTGCATGTGCCGTCTGGTGTTGGATCTGAACACTGGGACCGCGCATGATGAGCTGCAACAACATTGGGCTGTATGGGGACACTATCATGCAATAGCGTATGATGTTTTTGCGCGCACTTTTGGCATGTGTAGGTTGAGGAACACTCGTTGAGAGTGTGACCCGCCTTCAAGCAATTTTTGCAAAGTTTTACATTGGAAACGAGCTCCAGTTTTCCTGACGATGACTTCTTACGAAAATCAGCGCAGTACGAAAATCAGCGCAGGCTATGCTTACCCACATAGCACGGGCATCGACCAAGATTAGTTTGATGGCTTCGCATCGCTTGACTGTGCTGCGGTTTTTGTAACGCATCCTTTGACTTGGACTTGGCTGTACTCATGGCCTCTAACCCTTGAATGCGCTTTTCCAAGAATACCACCAAAGCACCGTACTCAGGCATTTCGCAGGGAGGGCCAAGGCTCATTTCCCAATCTTTTACGGTGACAGCATCAAGTTTTTCGGTTATTAGGAAAATTAGCCAATCATCCCACTGCGTCGTTGGACGTCCGAGCTGCTCTAGTGCACGAACCGATTCTGTAACAGCATCTAAGAGCTTCCGCATAGTCGTGTCGGACTCAGTAGTCATCACTGGAAGCTTCACAATGTTGCGTATATATGACTTGCCTAGACGTCGTGTATTGTCATATCTCTGCAGGAGCATATCCTACGCAACCTTGAAGTTTGAATCTATTACGTGTACACTTCTGAGCATGATTTCAGGCTCACGTTGGACAGGGATACATCGTTGACTATGCATGTGACGAACATATCCTTGAAACTGAGCTACTCTTAGGCAGGATTGTAAATGGCGCACTGGCTGGAACTGTGCATATCAGTGCAGACTGATTTAAACTTTCATTAGTGGGTTCTGACAATTCATCGATGCAGTCGTTCAGTTCACCCATCGCCTCACAATACGCTGTCTCAATAGCCGCAAAATGTTCCTCTGATAACGCGTCTCCCACCGCTTTCGAATTGGTATCAGTGACTGTCAGAACTCCAAGTTCATTGCGAATAGTGTGGTACCGTATCCAATACTCGGCCAGCAAACTCCGTCTAGCAATAAGATAGCCTTTGTTTTTTTTTTTTTGTTTTCGCCACTTTGCGCGTGTTTGCCCCGAAGTTTTGAATGAGCTTCGAGAGAGATTCTTCCTTCACCAGTGCCATGTTGGGTCGCTGGAACGACCATGCGGATAATTACGTAATTTTGGTGAGGTTATGTAAAACAGATTTGCAGCTCGTTGTGCATGTTGATCGGTGTTGTGCCGCCGTAGCTCACGATTTTAAAGTTCACGAATTTTCCAATTTGCAGGGAGCTAGGTTCCTCGCAAGGGATGCCAAAATGTTGATTACTTTGAAAAAGTCTTATTTTATTGAGTCACAAAAAGTAATTTCAAAAATTGCTAAATTATTCTGCGTTAAAAGGTCATCGAAAAACATGCGATCCTGTTGATGAGAAAAAGAAAGAAGGAAGAGGCATAGATCGAAAAGTAAATGTCACAACGTCACTTGCACTGGTGTTGGCGTGTTAGCATTCCACTGATAGGCAAAGGCTTGCCGCTGCCGTTGCAACAAAAACACAGATTGGAGCTACTATAAACAGCTACTCTCTAGCTCTCAAGCTCTCTAGCTTAGCGCCTATAGAACCTGAATGTACCGAGGATCTAGAAAAAATGGCCAATGTATTTACCTCGACCTGCTCAGAGGCCCTAGGTCAGGCGTGCCCTGACCCTAAGCCCGCGGCAGTTAGACTCGCTTCGCAAATCTTGCAGAAGGCAATTCAATAAGGCCAAAAGCGGATATTCCGAGCCTATAAAAAAGCTCTGAGGGAAGCAAAGAGATCTTCCTGGAGTGTTTTTTGTAGCGGCATCGAAAGCTGCGACTGCGAAAAATTCTCTTCAGATCTCCCAACCCGATAGGCTTCTTACAAAAGCACGATGGATCCTGGGCCTCCACGGTAAAGGAACCCTTGAGCTACTCATAGATACCCACTTTCCTGGGAACACAGTTGTAGAGGAAAACTCCCCTTCTGTAACTTCTTCCTAGGCAGTGAACATACCCATCTCGGAAGAAAGAGTCAGATGGGTAATACAAAGTTTTAAACCATATAAAACTGCAGGACCAGATGGTACAATACCTGCACAACTAATTAAAACAATGGATGTGTCTGCAAAATAGCTTCTAATTATTTTCAAACCTGAAACAGGTTTAATCACATACAGCTGGCATGGAAAAATGTAACGGTCGTCTTTATTACAAAGGCCGGAAAGGACTCACATACTAACTCGAAGGGCCTTAGGCCCATCAGCCTTTCCTCCTTTGCTCTTAAGACACTTGAAAGGATTGTTAGCAGCTTCCTTTCTGACACCATAGACAATCGTCTACTTTCTGATATCCAACATGCTTACCATAAAGGTAAATCGACGGAGACCGCACTTCATAGTCTAGTCGCCTATATCGAGAAGTCCTTCAGCGATAAGGACTTCTATCTCGCAGCCTTCTTGGATATTGAAGGCGCTTTCAACACCGTACTTTCGGAGGCTATTACTGACGCCGCGGGGTCCTAGCAGTGGACAGCTCACTGGTGGAGTTCATCGATCAGCTACTCTGCTGCAGAGTGGTGAGGGCGAGGCTGGGAGCGTGCTAGGTGTCGAGGCTTGTGACGAGGGGCACTCCACAAGGAGGTGTTCTTTCTCCACTTCTGTGGAGCCTGACCGTCAACACGCTCTTGTGTGGAACGGATTGTGGGGAGGAAAAGTTCTTGCATACGCCGATGACATTGCAATCGCTTTCAGGGGAAATTTTCCGCAAACGCTATGCGAGCTGATGTAGCGAACGCTTCGGGATGTATCCAAGTGGCCTACCCGCTGTGGCCAGAGCGTGAGCTCAAGCAAAGCGGAGCTCTTCCTCTTCACGAGAAGGTATAAAATGCCTTCCGTCACTCCACCAGAGCTAAACGGCGTCCAGTTAAGTCTCTCTACAAAAGCCAAATTTCTTGGCGTTATCTTAGATAAGAAGGCATATGATTCAGCGTTATGAGAAGGCTTCCGTTGCCCTCTATACTTGTAGAAGGGCCGTAGGCAAGAGATGGGGCCTCAGTCCCCGGATCTGTCGATGGATATTTATAGCAGTCGTCAGACCAATCCTCCTGTATGGAGTGATGGTGTGGTGGTCTGCGTTAGATAAAGAGGTCAACCTCAGGCTTCTCACCAAGATGCAAAGGTTCAGTATGATCTGCATAAGCGGAGCGCTCAGAACCACGCCAAACGTAGCTCTGAACGCTATTTTAGATCTTCTTCCACTAGATTTGGTAGGAAAGCAGATGGCAGCGCTCGCTGCTCTTCGCTTAAGAGACGCATCCCAATGGCAACCTGTAGCCCAGCGACACTCTTGTATATTAAATGAATTCTGTTTCATTCCGAACAGCACAGACCGCTGTGCTTCGACATCGATTCCGGAAAGCAACTTCAGCACCAGAATTCCAAGCAAAGAGGAGTTCAAAGAAGATTTCAACACTCCATCTGATAGCATTAACGTCTATACAGATGGTTCAAAACTCGACGGCAAGGTAGGAGGCGGCGTTTTCTCACGCAACCGTCCTCGAAAAATCTCTTTTAGGTTACCGGACTACTGCAGCGTATTCCAAGCTGAAGTTTCAGTCATCATGGAAGCTGTAGAGAAGTTTGGAACCGAAGTAATTGGAAGGGACATCTTCATTTTGAGTGATAGCCAGGCTGCAATCAAATCTCTACAGGAGATAGCCAAGCAGAACAGACTTCACCTCACTTGGGTCCCTGGTCATAGGGACATAGAGGGAAACTGCATGGCAGATGAACTTGCAAGGCAAGGCACGACCGGGCAGATTCTTCCTGGTAAAGAACGCATTGGTATGCCTTTTGCCATTTGCAAACTGCTAATTAGTGAATTTGTTTACAAGCAAGCTGAAGAAAGGTGGACACAAAGTACGACTTGTCGAATTTCCAGGCAGACTTGGCCTAAATGGGACCGGAAGCGGTCACGAAGGATTTACTCTCTTAGAAGAGAAGATATATCTAACGTCGTTGGGGCCCTAACCGGGCACTGCTTAATAGGTAAACATGCAGAAAGGCTCGGGGTGCCTTTTCGTAGATGTTGCAGAAGCTGCAAGGACGATAAAGAGGAGGAAAAAGTCTTGCATCTCTTGTGTAAATGCCCTGCAATGTGCAGAAGCAGGCTGCGTCATCTGGGCTCACCATTCCTGGCCGACCTTAGGGAGGTTTCAAATACCGATGCGAGGTGCCTGATGAGATTCATCAGCGACACGAAGTGGTTTAATGGGGAGGATAATTGAATGGTGTCAACTGTGGTAACACAATGGGCCTTCTATATATGGCCTAAGTGTGCCGCTAGGGCGGCAGCCACCTCTACCTACCTACCTAAAATTAAACTAGACACTTTTAAAATAAAAAAGTTTATTTATTTTCAGTCAATCAAGTATGAAAAATTGTTAAAACTAAAATGTTTTGCATTAGAATTTAAAAATCTACCTAGCTGTAATGAAAAACAAATCCATATGTTTGCATCATTAGTGGGAAAAATTTTGATCAGATAAATACATAAGTTATTTCAATCATCAGAAAAGGCGATGAAGTATATACAATACCGCCACACATACAATACCGCCATTCTAACCCCCTAATTAGAAGGAACATTGGTGATACCGGACTTCTTTAATCGCAAAAAGCTTGGGTAAGAGTAACTTATAAAAACAAATTCTTATGGGTTATTTAATAATTTAAAACTTCCTTATTTTAAATTACAGGATTTGACCAGCGTGAAGCAAAATTAGCGGGCCCAGCTTGGAAGTAAGGAAGTATTTTATTTATTAAATTTTGTAACTTATTATAAGTATAAGATATACGTTTTAATATATTTTTGACAATATATATACCAAATGACTTGCTGTGATTTAATAAAAATAAAATTTGAATATCATATTTGGAAACGCATATTTTTAAAACGAAGAAAAGACATTTTAGGATTTAATTTCAACATGCGTATGTTCAATTATCAAACGATCGTTTTTAAAAACGATTTGAAAATGTGCGTATCAGAAGCAAAAACATGGATTTTAAAAATTGAATTTAAAATTTTCGTTCTCAAAATTTAAATAAATATTGTAGGTGCAAAACCTGGGTCAAAATGTTTTTAANGGACACAAAGTACGACTTGTCGAATTTCCAGGCAGACTTGGCCTAAATGGGACCGGAAGCGGTCACGAAGGATTTACTCTCTTAGAAGAGAAGATATATCTAACGTCGTTGGGGCCCTAACCGGGCACTGCTTAATAGGTAAACATGCAGAAAGGCTCGGGGTGCCTTTTCGTAGATGTTGCAGAAGCTGCAAGGACGATAAAGAGGAGGAAAAAGTCTTGCATCTCTTGTGTAAATGCCCTGCAATGTGCAGAAGCAGGCTGCGTCATCTGGGCTCACCATTCCTGGCCGACCTTAGGGAGGTTTCAAATACCGATGCGAGGTGCCTGATGAGATTCATCAGCGACACGAAGTGGTTTAATGGGGAGGATAATTGAATGGTGTCAACTGTGGTAACACAATGGGCCTTCTATATATGGCCTAAGTGTGCCGCTAGGGCGGCAGCCACCTCTACCTACCTACCTAAAATTAAACTAGACACTTTTAAAATAAAAAAGTTTATTTATTTTCAGTCAATCAAGTATGAAAAATTGTTAAAACTAAAATGTTTTGCATTAGAATTTAAAAATCTACCTAGCTGTAATGAAAAACAAATCCATATGTTTGCATCATTAGTGGGAAAAATTTTGATCAGATAAATACATAAGTTATTTCAATCATCAGAAAAGGCGATGAAGTATATACAATACCGCCACACATACAATACCGCCATTCTAACCCCCTAATTAGAAGGAACATTGGTGATACCGGACTTCTTTAATCGCAAAAAGCTTGGGTAAGAGTAACTTATAAAAACAAATTCTTATGGGTTATTTAATAATTTAAAACTTCCTTATTTTAAATTACAGGATTTGACCAGCGTGAAGCAAAATTAGCGGGCCCAGCTTGGAAGTAAGGAAGTATTTTATTTATTAAATTTTGTAACTTATTATAAGTATAAGATATACGTTTTAATATATTTTTGACAATATATATACCAAATGACTTGCTGTGATTTAATAAAAATAAAATTTGAATATCATATTTGGAAACGCATATTTTTAAAACGAAGAAAAGACATTTTAGGATTTAATTTCAACATGCGTATGTTCAATTATCAAACGATCGTTTTTAAAAACGATTTGAAAATGTGCGTATCAGAAGCAAAAACATGGATTTTAAAAATTGAATTTAAAATTTTCGTTCTCAAAATTTAAATAAATATTGTAGGTGCAAAACCTGGGTCAAAATGTTTTTAAAAGTAAAACGTTCCATAGAAATTTGAAAACTAAAATTTCTCTATGCAAGCTCTTGGCTCAATCCTTATCCATTCGTCCTGAAATATACTAGCCAGAAATGCGATTGCTTTATAAAAAAGAGAACCATTTTGAAATATGAGTGTTTTTACGCTCTAGAAAATAATTTCTACAACTTTACATACGCGGTTTTGCATTTTGCTGATACGCGATTTTGCATTTTGTTGATACGCGGTTTTGCACTTTAAACGACGATATGTATCTTTTCCTGTCATAAATAAATAGCTCAATACCCAAGCAATGCTTTCAACTAACCAGTTTTACACGACGATGTCATTGGCGGTGGCAATTGTCGCCTAGTGAATTACTTTGCAACCACTTTTTAACCGGTTCCATTTTTGAAATTTTTTTTACAAGAAAACGTTTTAATATTCGATTTTTTATATTTTTTTCGTTTTTTTCTTTTCTTTTGCAGATTCCGTTTTTGTTACATATTTTATTTAAAAAAATAAAAATATTGTAAGCTGCACGCAACAATTTAAATTCGGAGGTCTTCTCGCTGAGCTACTTTCGTATTGTACGAGTTGTGAGCATTTGCACATTTACACCACAAGTCTCAACTGTCCCATTCCTTTTGCACTAGTGAGATAGTTCTGAGATATGTAGTTCGGAACTAGCGCTTTGTCAGACTGTCTCTAAATTTGTCTGCAGGGACCATTTAAGAAAAGGGCGTTTGACGGCAGTAAATCAATTTTTTTGCTGGTTTTTACACTTAAAATAACATTTCCAGGTTAACAAAAAGATCACAATATATACATACCAGTGTTGCCACAAAAAATCTACCAAATTCCTTAAAAACAAATTTAAAATCCTCAAAATCCGAACAAATTACTCAAAATTTTTTTATTTGCTATTTACAGGTACTTAGCAAAAAAATTAATTACATTCTCCAATTCAATTGGTACATTTGTTCTTGCGGTTCAAACAAAGTATCACCGTTATTTTTTATGCCTTGGTTTGTATATAATATTTCTGCAACTATATCAGTGCTCAATCTGGTCCTCAAGTCAGTCCTACACATTTTCAAACTACTAAATATACGTTCTACTGAAGCATTAGAAAAGGGCTATATTAGTAATGCAGATCTAATTTTTTTAATTGGGATACTTATATGAACCTGAAGAATCTTTTAATTCAAAAACTTGTTTCCTATAAATTTCTGGATCTAATGAATAATCAATATGAATATCCTTATGATCGAACAATTCGTTATCGAGATTTTGCAAGTTCAAAATAAGTTGGAAATATAGCGATTAGGGCTGTGCAATTATTCGATTACTCGAGCAAGTTGGTTAATCAATTATTCGGTTAATCAATTACTCGAGTAATCAAGATTTTGATTACTCAAAACGACGATTAATCGAGTTACTTGAAATATGATTACTCAAGAAAAATAATTTCGCTCGTTAAAAGAGTTTGCTTTGGAAAATGTTTATCTTCTTTTTTACATTCTGTATATGAAAAAAAATTTTATTTTTAATTTTTGAAAACAGAAACGTTGTTTTCAAAGTATCAAGGACCTTTAACTACTTTATACATATGTAAAGAGTTGAAATGTTGATTACTCATTTTACTCGAAATCTTGATTAATCATAAAGCAAATTACTCAAATATTTTTTTTTTTGGTTAATCAAAAATTTTGATTACTCGAGTAACTGAACTTTTGAGTAATCATAATTTCCAATGAATCGAATAATTGAGTTATTTACTTTATGATTAATTAAAATTTTGAGTAATCAATTAATCGCACAGCCCTAATAGCGATGGAATGAAAAAAATTATCGATAACATTTTGAATATTTAGCAACAAATGCAGATGTGCTTAAGAGCGAAAAACACCAAGCGGCTTGACAAGCCAAGCGAAGTATCCCTTTGCTTAAAGCTATTTGATGTATGGGGGTTTTTGAAGGTTTGACAAGCTATATGAGGGAAGTGTGAACAAAAATTAAAATTCTTTTATTTTCAGGCCGCTATGTTGAGGTTTGATCAAATGTATGATAATATCGCCTCATTCTCAACGGAATTTTTACCGAATGAGGACGCAAGAGAGAAAAATCGAAAAAAACCAAACCCATTTATATTGTGAACCGTATGGTGTATGGCGAAATGGGAAAAGTAGGTTTGAAGAATGTTGAAATGCCGCTTGCCGGAGAGTTTTTTGTTCAAAAATTTGCAGAGCGATTTACCAACTCTCCTGTGTAAAACATGGTTGCATTTGTTATCTGCAAATATATCGAGAGAAAATTCCTCAAAATAAAAATCCTCAAAGAATACTCAAGCGCTCCCGAAATTCCTCACGTTTTGAGGAATTACTCACAAAGTGGCAACACTGCATAGCACACAAATAAAGTTGGTATGTGCTTTTAACCAGACCCACGTACCGACATGGTTGAGAGGGTCGTCAACCCGAATCTGAGGTCCGTTTGACTTCTACGCCCCCAAAATTTCGATATGCTCAGAACACCTACATATACAGATAATAGTGACTTTTAGCTCCTTCCTAAACAACTTATAGTTAGCTTATAGTTAGATACATTTCCTGCAGGGTAACTTCTCAATGTGTAAGCATTCCGAAATCAAAACGACCCTACAAGAAGTCGACGATGGAAACTAACACATTCTCACTTATCTTAAGATTGGTTTTTACTATGCCACATTTTGACGCCAAAATTTGGCGACATATTTTGACACCACTTTATCTTTTTATCCATACCTTGACCGATGATATTATAGGCCAAAAACAGATATATAGCCGATTTAGCAGCGCATGTGCGCATCCAAATTCATCGATAAACCGCTTTTTAATCCCATTTGACAGTGTGTTTTTTTTACTTATTTGACGAAAAATGCCACTGAATTTGACATAGTGAAAATCAGCCTTTACTAACACATTTGCAAATTTTGCGTTGGTTAAAAAGAGACCATTAAATAAGGACATAAATTGAAAGAAGATAAAAAATCACATGTATACATTTGATTTCATAATTTTTTGCACATTGGCCTTAAAACGTGATAGGAGTATTTGATGGAGATTTCCATCACCATTGAGTTACACACAGGGACGTGAACCGGAAAACCGCTTTTTTCTATTAATTAACTGAACCATTAACCGAACCGAAATTTTCCACAAATGTTTGATCCGAATCGAAAACCGAACCACTTTCTTTAAAGGTTTAAAGGTTCGTTTCAACCAATTTTCAATAGATAAATGTGCCCACTTTTTTCTTTTTGTTAAACATGGTAATAATACCATGTGACAATATCAAATGTGAAGGCAATCCATCTCATTTGACAGACACTTGACCCTTAACCTTGCGCGTTGTTGCACTTAACACTTGACACTTAACCCTTTCCGGTTAAATCCGTCCCTGATGAATATAAAAATTTTGCCTCTTGCTTATGAGGTTCATAAAGAGTAAAAAAAATTTTCAAAAGTTGTTTTGGCTAGCTATTAGGGCTACCTCAAATTTGTGCAATATATATTGTACAAAAGTCCGCAAAGGTGTAAAAGCACTCAAGAAAACTCAATAAATATTTCACTAAGTTTGACGGAATAAAACTTTTATTTCATTGAAAATTATACAAAATAATTGATTTTACTTCAAATATGTTGGAATGAATATTTTATATCTTTTTAAGTAACTTTAGTTGAGATTTGCATTAAAAAATTTTAAATTTTCTCCATGAGAAGAGAATTATATAAAGAAATTTTGAAAAATGTCAGATACAATTACAATATAAAATACAAATGACCCGTTTTAATATACCTTCCCGGTTTTTCTGCCTTCAGTAGATCAAGAAATCAAAAACCTACCCTTTACTGCAACAACAGCACACAAGTTCTTCAAAAACCACGGCAAAAACCACCCTAATTGGCTGTTCAACTGTTCAAAAACGGTTCACGTCCCTGCTTTTAATTAGTAACCATTTTAGAGTGAATTGGTGTAATTTTTTATTCTTTTTTCCAAACGGTTATAATGCCAAAAGTTCATAATTGCGAAAGGAAGGGAGCGGGGCGGGGGACGCGAGCGCATTCAATTGGGAAATAACACAAATTTGCGTTATTGCCGTTTATGTTATTTCAATTCGATAAAAATATCGATAACAAAATCAACAAAAATATCGGTAACATAATCTATAAAAATATCGATAGCAAAATCGACAACAATATTGATAAAAAATATCGATAACAAAATCTTTTGAAATATCGTTTTCAAAATCAATAAAAATATCGATGAGTTCCGAAAATATCGATAACAAAATCGATACAAATTTCGATAACAAAATCGATAAAAATATCGACAACAAAACCGATAAAAATGTCGATTATTATATCGATAAGTCCCGAGAATATCGAAAATCTCTAAAATCCCAAAATATTCCCAGATTGAGTCTCTGTGACTCTATCTTATCCTTTTCTCTATAATTACCTTTATTTTAATCTTTCTTCCTCTACCTTAATCTTTACTTTTCTCGGTATCCCCTTTCTTAATATTTATCTATGTTTTTACTTTTATGTTTATCATTTTCTTCATTTACATATTCCCCTTCACCTTTGCCCTTCTATAAGTAGAGTGTTTAAATTTACCTTGGTCTTCATTTTTGCCTATATCTTTACGCATCTTTGTTTTTGTTTTTAACCGACTTCCAAAAAAGGAGGAGGTTATCAGTTCGTCGGAATATTTTATTTTTTTTATGTATGTATATTATGTATTTTTTATGTGGTGGTCCCATACTAATCTGGTTAAGATCCGATCAGTTTATCATGAGATATATATATATATATTTTTTTTTATATGAGAGTTGAAGTCGGTTTTTTTTTTTCTAAAAATTACTTGTTAGTTTTACCTTTGCCTTTATCCTTTTTAACCGACTTTCAAAAAAGGAGGAGGTTATCAGTTCGTCGGAATATATATTTTTTTTATGTATGTTACCGCATAACTTTGGACCACGTCAACCGATTTCGATAATTCTTTTTGCAACGGAAAGGTGGTCCCATACTAATTTGGTCATGATCATTGAATGATGAAATATATAGATATATATATATATTTTTAAATCGTTTTTTTTTGCTAAAAATTACTTGTCTTTATCTATGTACGTACTAGAGGGCTGCAAAGTTCCCGGATAAACTGCACTTCTCACATTCAATCGAAAAATAGGAACACATGCTTGCGGTACCCATGATTCAAAAATACAAGGTTGGATAACCTGGCAGTTGTCTCGCTTCCGCATTCTGCCTTAGCCTGTGTTGCTTTCTCTTTTTATTTATAGAAACTGCTACTAAAATGCAAGGAGTAATATTGTGTTCGTATAAAAAGTTCAACAGGCAACACTGCCGATATTTTCATCGATTGTTTTGTGGAAATTCATTTTCTTATTGCACAAATTCAAGTAAGTATACTAAAAAAATCTAAAATAATGGAAATATTTTGAATTAAAACAATAATTTACATATGTATTTCTTTGCAGAGTATTAAAGAACTAGAGTTTTACAACAAGTAAAGTTTTGCATATTTACAAGTAAGTATACCACACCATAAAAGTGAAAGTGCAAATACAAATAAAGATATTTTCTTGTGCAGGTCCGGATCATCTGTGTGTCCGTCCAATTCACTTCAATTCACAACTGAAATTGTAGGGCATGCAATGCAGATTTCGAGGGTTATAAAAATAATGCACACTTTTTACAAAACGAAGTGGCAAACGCAACGGTGAGTACATACAAAAGCTCTCCTGTTTCTAAATCCTAGTTTGACTTAGCAGTTACTTCTTTATTTGCAGTAGATGTGGCAAACAACTATTTCGTGCCTAAAGATGATACAACTTTGGCTGGTTTCATTGAAGGTTACGGTATTTCCGGTGTCAATCTATTTATGTATGTATACGTTTTTTAACCTCGAAAACCATTGACAGCTTGTGTACGAAGGTCTTTAGAAATTACCACAAAGCATACAATTATTGCATCCAACCATTTTAAGCCCCACTACACTGAGGGAAAAAAATATTAAAATCAAATAGAAACGTAATTGATCTTATTATAAACGTCAACGAAAGTACTGTATATTGGTAAATATTCAATTCAATTACGCGCATTTTAAAATTACCGCGTTCGTACTGAAAAAGCATCCGTGAAGTGAATAATCAAGAGAAAAACTAAAAAAAAAATTTAAGTTGCATGTTGCCTGCAGTGGAATTAGAACCCGACCATCTCCGGATATCAACAACTTGTGGCAAGCATCTTTGCGCACTCAGCTACACCCAGGCATATAAATCTGCTTTCAAATGTTGAATATCCATCAACACCACAGCACGCGATTTGTACGGATAAACATGTGCTATGTATGTGTGTGTGTGTGTGTGCTCTCAGAGCGGCGCTCTGCATGCTTGGGGTGCGTATGTACACTTAAATATACATACTTAGATGTGAACAGTCAAATACGTGCGTAATAAATTTTGTATGAAAATATTATTTTTAAATACGAACATTTTGAAACGATAATCAAATATAAAGTATTCATTTTTACTATGCATTATTTCCCTCAGTGTACATGCATACGCTGACGAAAATCTTCAGACATATAAAGAAGACTCGACAATGCCAGAGACAACATACTGAAAATGGTTTGGAAGAAATAAAGAGGATACTGTCCGCATCCCTTGGCTTTTAAGCAGATGTGCAAGCGATATGTAATAGAAAACATTACCAAAAATTTGCATTTTTAAAGCAAATGTAATTCAATTTAAGCTGTTAATGATGTAATTTTTAAATGTAACAAATATAATAATTAACAAGACTGATTGCAGAAAATAGTTGAAAACATTGCCAAAAATTTACATGTTTAAAAAACCAAATGTAATTAAATTGCGATATTGAAGATATATTTTTTAAATGTAACCACTATAATGATCAACAAGACTAATTGCATAAAAAAAGTAAAAAACATTTAAATTAAATTTTGTAATTAAATTAGGATACTCAAGATCTAATTTTTAAATGAAACCAATATAATGATTAATAAGACTGATAAGAGAAAATTGTAGAAAACATTTCCAAAAAATTTACATGTATAAAAAACTAAATGTAATTAAATTACGATACTGAAAACATATTTTTTAAATGTAACCAATATTACGATTAAGAAAACTGATTGAAAAAAGACCAAATTTTAAAATTAAATTTTAATTAAAAAACCAAATTAAATTAAATTAGGATACTCAAGATCTAACTTTTCAATGTAACCAATATAATGATTAGCACGACTGATTGGAGAAAATAGTAGAAAACATTACTAAAAAATATGAAATTTGTAAAAAACCAAATGTAATTCAATTACGATATTGAAGATATAACTTTTAAATGTAACCAATATAATGATTAGCAAGACTGATTGGAAAAAATAGTAGAAAACATTACTAAAAAATTTTAATTTGTAAAAAAAAACAAATATAATTAAATTCAAGATATTTAACATGTAATTTTTAAATGCAACAAATATACTTTTTAATAGTTTAATTTATATGCATTATATCAATTACATCATTACTATTTGTATATTTCTTCATATAGTCCCTTTGAATAAAGGATTTGTTTGAATTCCATTAATTTTGTTTAATATATACTGGAATTTCAATGCAACCATGGTTTATTTTGAATATTGGCAACATTTGTAGATACGATTTTTCTTTGGTCAGAATTTTATGTGAATATTCATTTATTTCATTTTAATATTTATATGGCATGTTTATTATACCATTAAAAAGTTTATTCATTGCCTTTTGTGTAGATCAGTGGAATCCCCTTCATATATTTAATTAAATTAAAAAAAATCCATTCAGCACTACCACACTACTTTTCCTACTACCTTTTCACAAAAGGGGAAAAATGGTTACCCGCTTTCTCTTTCCTTCTCAACTGCAACCTTACAAGGCAGTCGATTGACGCAAATGTCAATATTTAGCCAACCTTGTATTATTTGGGGTGTTCACAGTTCGTTCCAAATTGTGTCTGAAAATGTAGACGTCTACATTTTGAGACATCTTTAGCATCAAACTGTGAGCACCCCTTTCTAGCAGTCGTCGCAAAATCGTCTCAAAACTTTGCTGGTGTTGCCAGACATTTC
>NW_016158192.1:96926-99831 GCF_001687245.7 Rhagoletis zephyria | reverse complement strand
AAGCATGGACAATGACAACATCCGATGAGGCGGCTCTTGGGGTGTTTGAGAGAAAGATTTTGCGGAAGATTTACGGTCCTTTACGCGTTGGCGACGGCGAGTACCGCAGACGATGGAACGATGAGCTGTATGAGCTTTACAACGATATGGACATAGTGCAGCGAATTAAAATACAGCGGCTCCGCTGGTTTGGTCATGTCGTTCGAATGGACACCGACGCTCCAGCTCTGAAAGTATTCAACTCGGAACCCGCTGGTGGTAGCAGAGGAAGAGGGATGCCCCCACTGCGATGGAAAGATCAGGTGGAGAAGGACTTGGCTTCACTTGGCGTTTCCAATTGGCGTCAGTTTGCACAGAGGAGAAACGACTGGCGTGCTTTGCTGAACTCGGCCAAAATCGCTTAGGCGGTTACAGCGCCAAAAAAGAAGAAGAAGAAGAA
This sequence comes from Rhagoletis zephyria, assembly GCF_001687245.7. Taxonomy (NCBI): domain Eukaryota; kingdom Metazoa; phylum Arthropoda; class Insecta; order Diptera; family Tephritidae; genus Rhagoletis; species Rhagoletis zephyria. Next base: position 99,392 of record NW_016158192.1, on the reverse strand, counting down.
TCAACTGTACGATTAATGATAACATTTTTTTAATCGTTAAGCGCTGGCTGCGATTACGTTTAAATAATTTAAAACATTAATCGTTAATCCAATTAAAAATAAAATCTGATTAATTTGTCTAGTTTTTCCGAGTTTGAAACCAAACACCACATTGAGAAAAAAAACGTGTGGTAAGAATAAAAAGTTTTTATTTGATTACCGTTTAAAAATGTTCGTTTTTAAATCAAGTAAAATTCTTAACAAAATGGATTTTTTCATTATACATACATACACTATGGAAATATTCAGATCAAATTCGCCCGTATTAAAATGAAGCATTTTCACTGCACGAATTCTTTTTCATATGTAATTAAGAAAGCATATGTATACAAAGCATGCAAAGCGGTGACAACACATACATACATACATATGTACATGCATGGTACGACATCATGCACTAATCGCGTGCTGATTCAAACTCAACATTTGAAAACACATTTACATGTATGGCTGTAGGTGAGTGTGCAAAGACGCTTGATACAATTGGTTGCTACCAAGAGCGTCCGGGTTCAATTACCATCAGACGGAACATAAAATTAAATTTTTTTCTTCTTAATTTTAATTTCGTATAACGAAAAAGCTTCTGTGCACTTCGCAACGACATATTTTATAACGTACATTCTCAAATTTAAAACGAGTTGGGTTGGTGCTCTTTCATATGCGTATTTTTTTAAATTTAGCACGTTTTTTTTTATTCTAAAATTTTTTTCCCTCAGTGCAGTTATAGTAATTATTTTGTGTTTTACGCTTATAAAAAGCACATAATATAAAAAATTATAAATATTGTTATTAGTAACACATAAACTGGGTACTTTTACAAACCTAGTTTGTAAAACGTTTGTTGGTATATATCTTAATGAAAATGCACACCAAATTACTTAGATTGATGAGGAAGCCCGACTTAGCCATACCAGATTAACTTGCTTTGTGTGCACAGGGAAATTCCAGCATAACTTAATTAATCACCAAACCTACTTGATCAAATTAAGAGTTAATGATTAAAAATTAATTTTTTAATCGCGGTTACGATTAACTGTTTAGTCAGATTAAAATTAATCATGATTAACTGTAATCATTGATTTCACATACATATCACTATACCAAGTTTCAGTTCTCTCCCACAAATACTTCCAGAGATATGTATGTAATATGAAAATTCCAATTTGTATGGGAGGGGCCTTGAGTTATCGGACTTACTTTCAGTCTAAGACCATCCTACCGAAATCCTTAGTAAGTGTACTAAATTTCGTTCTGATCGGAAAACCGGTTAAGGAAGTAGCCCATTTTTCAATCCAGGTCATAAACCATATTTGAACAAAATTTCATTTTCAAACAGGTGGCAATTCTTAAAAAAGTAGCCTATTTTCCAGTCTAGGTCATAAGCTAGCTGTGTGCAAATCCGTTAAGTCGTATCCGCGTATTAATATAATTAAACTTTTTTAACAGGTGGCAACTCTTCCAAAAAATTAGCCTATTTTCCACTGTAGGTCATAAGCTATCTGTGTGCAAATTTTCATGCAAATCCATTCAGTCGTTCCCGCATATTAAATAAATTAAACTTTTTTAACAGGTGGCAGCTCTTAAAAAAATTGCCTATTATCCAATCTGGCCCATAAGCTATCTGTGTACCAAATTTTATGCACATCCGTTCAGTCGTTCCCGCGTGATGATTTCCCAAACATCGAAACATACAAACTTTCACATTTATAATATTAGTAAGAAGTAAGATAACTCGATAAGGTTAAGTCTTGCTATAGCTTGCATTCGCTGAACTGTGGATAACCGTTTTCCAATTCTTTCGCGCGATCTTCTTCTGATAAGCTGTTTTTTCCCCTAATTCAGGTAAAGAGCCTTATCCTTAAGCTGGTGCGAAATGATGTCTCTTAATGATTAGCTTACCCCGTTAGTTTAAGCAGAAGGAATCTAATCTATTCATTGATCTTTGGAAGACAATTGACATTATTACCTTTTTAAAAGCGAAATAAATTCCATTGACATTATTTCTCTTTCAAACATTAAAATTGCTTAGCTTCGCGCCGCGCTCGCGCTCGCGCCGCGCGTATCCCGCGCACCCCTTGCGACCGGCGCGCACACCACGTCACGCTACGGCGCGGCCCCCGGCCCCCCCTCCCCGTCCCGCCGTCGTGCTGTAACGCAGGTAGATTTATTTTTTGTATACGTTGAAATAAAATTTTTATATATTTTAAACATCGAGGGCTTATATTCAATAATACCCTCTATCTGCACACTTTTCACAAAGATGAGATTCGGATATAAAAATCCACCTATGCTTTAACTGTCATCAGAAATATTAATGTTAACTTATATAACGACAGGTAATAAGTCCCAGATGGTTTCTAAAATCACAAATTAGTTTTTGTGCAAATTGCAGATAGAGGGTATTAATGAATTCAAGCCCTCGATATT
>NW_016158192.1:86141-95212 GCF_001687245.7 Rhagoletis zephyria | reverse complement strand
TCACCTTTTTATATTTGTAAGTTATTGGAAGCAGGGATGCCAACTTGGCTCAAACCGTGCCATTTGTCCCTATTTTACTTCAAATGGCACTTAATTTTTCAATTTGGTACAAAGTGCCAAAATGGCACTTTTGTAAAAAAAAATAACATTTCAATACATTTTTGTGAAATCCTTTGCGTGCACTTCTTTTTCTCAACTAAAATTTTCTAATTTATAAAGGCTATTCAACTGGTTTATCTGACCCGATCTTCGTTATTTTCACTGTAAGTCTTCTGCTGATAATGAGTGAAAACAACGCGAAATTTCATGGTCCTAGCTATATTAATTGATGAATTATAGCGAAAAATCTCATATCTGAACAATCAGTTGTATGGGGGCTATATGTTATAGTGGTCCGATTCTTCCGGTTCCGACAAATGATTAATACATTATAAAAATACACCCACCTACCAAATTTGATCCGGATATCTCGAAAACTGAGAGACTAGATTGCATACAAACAGACGGACAAAAGACAGACGGACAGACGGACATGGATAAATCAACTCAGCTCGACGTTCTGATCATATAAGTATACATTTTAATGGGTCTATCTCTTTTTGTTCTGGTACTTACAAACATCGGACCAAAGTTATAATACCATTTCATGCTCATGAAAGGTATACAAATTATAATTTTTTAATATTTAATTAAAAATATCCTGGCCAGGATTTCTTCAGCCAACCCAATCGCAAAATATTTATTAACACCTTAAATTTCATAGAAAAAGATGTCATCCATTAAACAGATGGGTGAAGGTCGTGCCTCTGTAGGATCTTCTATTAATTTGGAAACTTCACATAGGAAGGTCAAACAGCACGTGAAGGTTTATGTTCCCTTTATGGGTTTGGATTCTACTTAAGACGTATTTTTTTGAATGTGATCAGGTTTGCACTCGTTCGATTTTCCAAAAATGGGGTGTGATATTAAAGCGCTTGGCCTGTAGATGTGCACTAAGGTTTAATTTTTTTTCAAGTGTGGCCACCTGTTAAAAATTTTAATTAATATTATGTAATAAGTTATTAAAGTATGGATATTCTATAAATTGATTTGAAAAGGCTCAATTTCTAATAAATATGTAGGAGTGTTGCGACCCGTTCTTTCGAATTTAAAAAATTAGATCTCAAATTGAGGACCTTGGTTTTATTTTTTGAAGTGAGAACTTTTTGAGAGGTGTCAGACTGTCTCTAAATTTTACTGCAGGAACCATTTAAGAAAACGGCGTTTGACGCCGGTAAATCAATTTTGTTGCTGGTTTTTACACTTAAAATAAGATTTCCAGGTAAACAAAAAGATCACTATATATACATAGCACACAAATAAAGTTGGTGTGTACTTTTAACCAGACCCACGTACCAACATGGTTGAGGGGGTCGTCAACCCGAGTCTGAGGTCCGTTTGACTTCTACGCCCTCAAAATTTCGATGTGTTCAGAACACCTACATATACAGATAATAGTGACTTTTAGCTCCTTCCTAATCAACTTAAAGTTAGCTTATAGATACATTTCCTGCAGGGTAACTTCTCAATGTGTAAGCATTCCGAAATCAAAATGACCCTACAAGAATTCGATGATGTAAACTAACACATTCTCACTTATCTTAAGACTGGTTTCCACTTGCTTACTCTCCGTGATTACTTCGCTTGCTTCACACTCATGGTCGGATTATACATACTTCGCATAACTTTGCATAAACTTCAAATGTATGTACTTTGTATGATTTCGTATGCATTCCATTACCCAGAAATTAGCAGAGCTTTTAAAAACTTAGCGATCTGTTGAGTTTAGATTTTGCTTTGCAAGTTATGCGAAGTATGCATAATCAGACCTTTAAATAATGTTACCACGACAAGTGATTCGCTCTCCCATTCGTAATTCGCTCTCTCATTCGTGATTGGCGCCCTAATTATGAACCGAATCACGTAATTCGCCATACAAAATTTTGAGAGCGAATCACTTCATTCGTAGGTGATTCAGATCCAATCACCATGCGAATCAAGAACAAATCGTTGTCTCCTCTAATTTTTATCGATAACGGCTGTCAAAACACATAGACCACACACATCCCCACCAGCACAAACAATGAAAAAATAGCTAGATTCGTTAAAACTATTGATTTAGCTAATTAACCAATACAAATTTTTTCTCCACCGTTGAAATGCACAATAAGCAACACATTAAACAATAAACAACACATTAAACAATAAACAAAAGCAAAGAACAAGGAGAGACGCAAAATGAATCAAGAATGTACTGCTGATTTTGTTTGCATTTGAAGACGGTTACTTTGATGCCGATATAAAGCCGTAAGTGTAGACACTAGAGCGAAATGTGTACGGTGTCAACGCGCTTTCAATTAAGTCGATTATTCTGTGCGTATAAACGTAGTATGTGTCGTGTAAACAGGTTGACTCGCCGTTCGTAATTGAGAGAGCAAACCACGTCATTCGGTTGTCGTGGAAACGCCGTTTTAGTTTCTCACAAGCAGCTCAACGTTTTGTTTTACTCATTCAGTGCAGGTCTCTGCTCGGAACCCACCACAGCGTCACGCTATTGTGGGCTCCCAGGTGGTTAAAAAGTTCACAAGCCTTGATGCCGTTTTGAAAACGTCTAAGGCCTTTAACGCTGCCTGAATATCCGACATAATATTTATTCAGCCCCCATTTGCCTTCTACGATGATATTCGCGAACACGGACTTAGATTTCAAAGACCTCCGCCTGGAATATGGTTGGGTACGAGCCCACTGGCAGACTTTTCTGGAATCTTGGTTCAAGTGCGCCATAAAGTGTATATTGTATATTGGCAATATGTGTACCCTTCTAAATTTATACTTAGCAATCAGTTATATTTACATGGTTGCCGTTATATGAAATATTCGAGTAAAAAAGGTTGGTAAAATGTTTGGATACACATTTTCTTTGTTTTGCAAATAACTATTACTCATTGTCACGGAACCTACCAAAATCCAACGAAGCCTACCAACCTACCAATTGGAAAAAAAACCTACGAGTTTTGGTAGGCCTATGCCTCGATAGTTCTCCACCTCTTGCTCTTCTCAAAATTCTTTGTTTGTTTAACGCAATCCTTTCATAACGTTTCCTTCTTTTTAAGGCACTAAGAGCTCGTATAAAATATATCCTCTTTTTCTTTGGGAATCCCATATTTTTTGGTTGTTTGCAATTATAATTTTGGTTTTATCAATTTTTTTGTTTTATATTTACAAACTTTTGCATCAGCAGATAAGTGCAAAAGGTACCATAATACCAGATGTCTGTCACTATGGTAGTAAATGGTTTCTTTAGCTTTCATTGCAGTACAGTGCAGTAGTATGGAAACCATATGTCTGTCTAGGTTCTAACTATTACACCGAACAGCTGTTTCTGGGAGAATATGCGCTCTGTGCGGAGTAAAATTACACTCCTGCTTCTCATGCGCTGCTTGTCTATGGCCTGCACTGCAATGTAAGTATAACCAGCGCTTAATAATTGTACCATGATGTAACAGCATGATCCAACTACACAAGGTCTGACAAGATAAAGCAAAAGAAAAAAGTAATTTTCGGGCTGACGTTTGTATTTTCGGGGCCATGTTATTTTCTTTGAAATTAACCTCAAGTAAACAAAGAATATGAAGACGAAGCATAAAGAAAAAAATTAAAGCAATTTGCTAACCAATTTATTATTTTTGTACGTGTTTTTGAAACCGATTGCCGCGCACTTCATTTTAGTTATATTTGAACCAAAAATTTATTGAAATTTGCTTAAAAATCACTGAAATAAACTACCGCAGATACATATGTATAAAGAAAGATATGTAAAAAAAAAAAAACAAAACAGAAATATCAAGTTTCAAAATTACGAAAGTCACACGCTTTTTTCTCAAGTGCAAATGGCTGCTTGTCAACCGGTCAGTAGTGCCTTTCTGTAACTAATGCGATATTATATCGCAAATTGTGTCATAACGCGGTATCGCATAGTTGATATGGCAAACGATATCCGAAGTGTTTCTGTAACTCAAAAGCTTACCTTGCGATATATATTGGTGGTGAGTTTTGATAAAATTACACAAACTACCAGAATGAAGAACATATGTTATTGTGTATTTCTGATAAATTGAAGCAAAAAGTAAGAAGTTTTATATATTTTGAGAATTAAAAACATTTAATTGACTACTGTGGGAACAAAACCCATTTAAATTATATTTAAATTCAATTTATCAAGTCTGTTTTGTTAACAATCATAACAACATACTTACAAACATTAATTTCTTCGAAAATATAATGTGCTTCTTCAGATTTATTGATTCAAATATACACCAACCAAAAAGAGTTTCTCGTACAATTTCTTTTTACTATATGTATCTGTCCATAATGTTTTTCACAAAAATATTTTTTCGTAAATTTGTTATAAAAATATAATTCTGTTATATAAACTATTTAAACATAAGTTTCAAACTTGTTCTAAAATTCAGAAGAACTTGCAAAATTTTCAGGAAAATTTCCAATTATTTTGGCACGCAGTTTGGTATGCAGTTTTGTAGCCCATTCAATTTTATTATAATAATATTTTGATTTGAAGTTGCTACAAAATCCCGTGGATTTTTAATATTTTTTGCTGACGGCACTTTTTCTGTACAAAGTATGTTTTGTTTAAATTTTTTCTGTAAAAAACAATTTGTCTTAAAAAAATTTAAAACAATTGAAATCATGCATATCTCACTCATATCGGACGCTTTTTACTGCGAAAACTAAAACTCGCATCATTTGTGGCAATATTATTTTCACCACAGTTACAGAAACACTCGCTTGCGATAAAAGTGAAAAGGCGTTATATTTTACGATATAAGGTGTTCTGAGTAACGAATACAACCCCTGACTCGAAGTACCGAATCGTTACTCACATAATAATCTCGTTACTCGCATGTTCCGTATATGCACCATTAACGTGAATCAATTGTGTGCTAACGAAACTGTTGTTCGTATCGATGCTAAAGTGTGTTGCATGCATATGTACGAACGAACATTTCCTTACGCTAGGAGATTCGTTGCGATAAATCTTGTGAGGTACAAGCAGGGATGGAATTTCAAAATTTCAAAATGGGCCTATTGGTCTTCAAAATAGTGCCGAAAAGACGATAAAAGTGCCACAAAAATAAATTTCTTTTAAGGCCTTTTAAGAACAATATATTTTAGAAATAATATTTTAAATACTCTGAAGTAATATAATAATTACACAGTAAGACAAATGGTAGGGGTCAGTGATCGGGAAGGGTTCAAACTACCGGGGAAAATTATATCGGTAAAAAAGAAGTTATACGTGTCCCGGCGTTTCGCTGCGTCACGTCTAGGAATCGAGATATATCGATTTGAAGTTAGTAACTACCATATAGGGGAAATTGTCACCTTTGGTGGTCTTTTTTTTGACATAACTCGAGAACCACTAGTCCGATTTTGCTAAAACAAATTGAAAAAAAATAAAAATTACAATTCCTTTAATCTGTTTATATACCTTTTTCTATATAATCAACAGTTTTGCCGGTAAAAATACATGTATGAAGAAAAAAAATATTTTTTGCCTAAAATATAAAATTTCATGATGTATGTCTCATTTTGTTCATAGATTATGTGACTTTACGTGACACTTTTTTCCGTTTTGGATTTTTTATGAATTAAAAAAAAAAATTTAATTTTTAAGAAAAAAAAATTATTTTTGCTTTTATTTATTTGATTAATTTTTAATTTTTTTAAATTTGTTTGTGCAAAATCGGACTAGTGGTTCTCGAGTTATGTCAAAAAAAAAAGACCACCAAAGGTGACAATTTCCCCTATATGATAGTTACAAACTTCAAATCGATATATCTCGATTCCTAGACGTGACCCAGCGAAACGCCGGGCCACGTATAACTTGTTTTTGACCGATATAACATTTCCCGTTGGTTTCATCCCATCCCGATTTTGACTGTCGCATAGTGTTATTAATTAACTAAATTATTACAGTAAATCACTTTTATGAAGGATTCCTTAGACATATACAACGAAATATAGCTATTCTGACATTTTTACACAATTATGTATGTGCATACGTATATGCGAATATAGTTAAAAATAGTTGGAAAAGGTCTTTCTCTTTAAACAAGACGTGGCAAAGCCTACTAAGTAGGAGTAGCCCAGGACTGAGTACAACTGACTGGAACGAACCTGCGAGCCTAGTGCTCAACCGCCTCCCGACGAAATACTTGACGGTGATTCCGGAGCGTTCGGTAATTGGACGGAAGAAGGGCCCTTATTTCAATTTTTTAATTGCTTTTAATTTTCCCTTTTTGTAATTTTTTAATCTATAATGTGGAATATGATTTTTTGTTATATTTTGGCATTTTATGCTAAATTTCTATATATTATGAATTGTGCCAAAAGTGCCGCTGAGAATGAAAGTGCCGAAAATGGAACTATTGTGCCTACTTTTCGATCACTGGGTACAAGTGCTTGATTGTATCAAATTGTTCGAATCGATACAAAAGTATGTTGCGTGTATACAGTAGTTAGTCTGTTCCAATAGCAGTCCGGTTTACAGGATTTAGTCCAAACTTACAAGAAGTTGTTCCTATTGACATAAAACCCGTAAGTGGGAACATTTTTGAAGGAGTAACTGAGTAACTGTTCCTAGTCAGAAGTTACAGGATTTAGTCCGGAGTTTTTTTCGTGTTCATGAAAAGTGTCAAACGGTCAGCTGATTTGCATGTGCAAACAAAAACAAAAAGCGGTGAAAGCAAAGAACCTTATATTTGTACAAAAATGGAAGTAAACCTCGAATTGTTTGAATATGTATAGATTTTAATAATTATTTAGTGATATTTTAGCCAAATCAGTGTTGTACAAATGACATGTAAACAAACCTACTGACGTTTTTTACAGGAAATGGTGCTTTTTGCGTTCCCGTGCACTTCTGCATCTGTTTTTCTTTTACTCTCACTTGAGAGAGTAAAATTGTAGTTTGACAGTTGCACAGGTTGTAGTCCGAAGTTCAAAGGAACCGACTAAGTATATATGTACATGTATGCATATGTACGAACGAACATTTCCTTATAGGGCTTTCGCAGGAAGCGATTTTTAAGGCAACTTTTGTGTTCAACTCCCGCAGGGTTGCACGAAAAAAAATAGAATGGCTAAAAATATAAAAATATAAAAAGATATCAAAATATTCGCCATAAAAAGGCGTTTGCATTGTTCAACTTTGCATTCTAATTTTGGTTGAACGGCCTTTCAACTAATCGCTTTCCACAAAGTTGGTCGCCAGCCAACATCTAGCCATTCAACTTTTATTTCGTGCAACCCTGCGTGAGTTGAACGCAAAATCGCCTCGTGCGAACACCTTCTTACTCTGCAAGATTAGTTGCGATGATTCGTGTGAGGTACAAATGCTTGTATCAAAAGTAACGAGTAAAGTAACGATACGAAAGATACGGGTGTTGATTGGATTAGTAACGAATACATACGGATATCCAAGTTTTCGTTACTTTTACAGCTCTAGTACATATGCATATGCATGTGTGTANCTTGATTGTATCAAATTGTTCGAATCGATACAAAAGTATGTTGCGTGTATACAGTAGTTAGTCTGTTCCAATAGCAGTCCGGTTTACAGGATTTAGTCCAAACTTACAAGAAGTTGTTCCTATTGACATAAAACCCGTAAGTGGGAACATTTTTGAAGGAGTAACTGAGTAACTGTTCCTAGTCAGAAGTTACAGGATTTAGTCCGGAGTTTTTTTCGTGTTCATGAAAAGTGTCAAACGGTCAGCTGATTTGCATGTGCAAACAAAAACAAAAAGCGGTGAAAGCAAAGAACCTTATATTTGTACAAAAATGGAAGTAAACCTCGAATTGTTTGAATATGTATAGATTTTAATAATTATTTAGTGATATTTTAGCCAAATCAGTGTTGTACAAATGACATGTAAACAAACCTACTGACGTTTTTTACAGGAAATGGTGCTTTTTGCGTTCCCGTGCACTTCTGCATCTGTTTTTCTTTTACTCTCACTTGAGAGAGTAAAATTGTAGTTTGACAGTTGCACAGGTTGTAGTCCGAAGTTCAAAGGAACCGACTAAGTATATATGTACATGTATGCATATGTACGAACGAACATTTCCTTATAGGGCTTTCGCAGGAAGCGATTTTTAAGGCAACTTTTGTGTTCAACTCCCGCAGGGTTGCACGAAAAAAAATAGAATGGCTAAAAATATAAAAATATAAAAAGATATCAAAATATTCGCCATAAAAAGGCGTTTGCATTGTTCAACTTTGCATTCTAATTTTGGTTGAACGGCCTTTCAACTAATCGCTTTCCACAAAGTTGGTCGCCAGCCAACATCTAGCCATTCAACTTTTATTTCGTGCAACCCTGCGTGAGTTGAACGCAAAATCGCCTCGTGCGAACACCTTCTTACTCTGCAAGATTAGTTGCGATGATTCGTGTGAGGTACAAATGCTTGTATCAAAAGTAACGAGTAAAGTAACGATACGAAAGATACGGGTGTTGATTGGATTAGTAACGAATACATACGGATATCCAAGTTTTCGTTACTTTTACAGCTCTAGTACATATGCATATGCATGTGTGTACATCAATCTATTAATATCGTTGAATTATTTTAATATCTATTGCAAATTTTTATACAGACAACACTAACAAGTAGAAAATAAATAAAATAAAAAAACTTTTTAATACGCGTGGTTTTATAATTTTTAGTCCATTTATTTTGAAATTTTAGCAAAAGTGTGGGGCGCATGTGGAGGATGGTTCCGTGCGCAGAAGTGGAAAACTTTTGACTGCCATTCACCTGGGAGTGGCCAGAAGCGATTCTTGTGCGTACGGTTCAAATCGCAGCTCACAACGTCCGGATATTTATATCCACGTATCCTCTGGGTAGCAACCAAACACCCGTTTGGGAGCGAGCTAAAGTGAGAAGGCGTAAAACTTCGCGTGCGCTGGGTTTGGGTCCCGCCACGTTAAAACCCCGCCCAATGAAAA
>NW_016158192.1:63687-85867 GCF_001687245.7 Rhagoletis zephyria | reverse complement strand
AAAGATTTACGGACCTTTACGCGTTGGTGATGGCGAATATCGCAGACGATTTAACGATGAGCTGTATGAGCTTTACAACGATATAGACATAGTGCAGCGAATTAAAATTCAGCGGCTCCGCTGGCTTGGCCATGTCGTTCGGATGGACAGAAACGCTCCTGCTCTGAAAATATTCAACGCGGGCCGCGATGCTGGTAACAGAGGAAGAGGAAGGCCTCCTCTGCGTTGGAAAGACCAGGTGGAGAAGGACTTGGCTTCACTTGGCATTTTCAATTGGCGTCAGTTAGCACAGAAGAGAAATGACTGGCGTGCTGTTTTGGACTCGGCCAAAATCGCTTAGGCGGTTACAGCGCCAAATAAGAAGAAGAAGAAGTGGGGCGCATGCATGTATGTAATACTCTTATATTGGCAGTAAGAGCTAGTACCGTCCGAAAACATTATAGTACAGATATATCAATAAAACCGTACAAAAGAAAAGGAACACATACGTTTATAAATAAACATATACACAAGCCATATACAAAAACGGCACTCACGTACACAATACATACCAGGGATGTTGCGAATATTTGCATTCGCATTCGTTATGCGAATGATTCGCATCATCTTACACATTCGCACTTGACATTCGCATTCGCATCAAATGATACGAATGTTTTGCGAATGGGAATGTGTACATGGTCAGAGTGTCCACACTAATGTTGTTGAAATGGCTCTAAGTCTGTCTTAACCAGGGTGCGGGCTTAACGGTTAAGTAGTATATCAAGCAACATTGATGGGCCTTTAACAAGTACTGCTAAAAGTCGTATATGCAACCTAGAAATAGTTTTAGATTCCTTCAGCGAAAGCAGGGGCTGGGATGTAAAATCTGGAGACATTAAAAAATGTGAAATAAGAGCTCAATTGAAGGCCTATCTTAAAGAAAAACGGGCTCATCTCGGTAGAAATCCTCTCGATTGTGGAAAACTAAACAAAAATACGGCAAATTGACAGATCTGGGCCGCAAATATTGGAGCGCTCCACCCGCTGTTCCAAGTGAGCAGTTTTTTACTGCAGCCGGCCTTATATACGAGCCTCTAAGAAATAGCCTCATGGTAGAAAAGGCAGCAAAATTGCTTCTTTCTTTTATATAATATGACCATTTTGAACTTTGACTGCAAGATTAAAACACTGTATAGGTTAAGCACTCGTTCAATGTTCTAATAATTTACAACATTTTTAAGTAATAAAAATGATGACTTAACACTCGAATTCGAATTCGCACATTCGCAATACCGCTAATCGGCTCCCAGTGAATTTGACAGAATCAGCTGTTTTGCTGACGTCACAGTCGAGATGACAGCAGTAGTGATGTGCTGAGTCAATACTTTTAAGTATCCAATACTCTCGATACTCGGTACCGAAACATTTAGGTTTCGAATAAAAGTGCACATAGGCCAAAAATATGGAAAAAATGGTTCAGGGGAGACTCGCCTATCAAAACCCAAATGTAGGAGCCAATAGAGCTTTTAATACTGATTCAAATGGAAGATGTATATATGTCAGTTCGAGGCCATAATACAGAGAAACTCTTACTTGTTTACAGCATTTTTGTTCCAGCTGAATCGGACGATATCATTTTTGTAGGCAGATACTGTAACCAGTTAACGACAGATTCTGTAACCAGTTAGCGACAATTTTCGAATCGGTATCGGTTTTGTTGACGTATGATATGAAATATTTTTACATCAACAAGTGCGATATCGATCCGAAACTTGTCGCTAACTGGTTACAGAATCTCCCCCCTGAAAGGCTTCTTCATCCGTCAAAGTATTTTTCTTGAGCCTTGGATCGACTAGGGTTAAAACTGATCAAATAATATTTCTCTGTTGCGATAAGTTCAAGTGTTTTAGCCGATATCATATAAATTAGTAATGAAAGTTTTTTCTTAACTTGAAATGCATATATTGGCGAAGGTTTAATGTAAAGAATCAGTATCGGGTACCGATAAGGAAGTATTGGGTACCGAAACCTTTTTTAAGTATTGGATACCGACAATTCAGCACATCACTAGGCAGCAAGTGTATTTGCCGCTCCCAGTTGTCAACTCTACGGTGACGTCACGCCAAAATTACTCTCACGAATTCTGCTGCAATCGGCGCAATCTTGATATGAATAACGATCGCTTAAAATCGATCTCAAATTTTGTACAACGATTTTATCAACTAGCAATGTGTGTGATATAAAAGCTTTGCTTTGCAAAGTTCCTATTAAGTCTAGATATGAACCTCCTTGGTTCGAGAGGTAGATGTCGCCCTATGGACTACGTACGCTACAGCGGAAATGGACGACGCCCCATTCTTTAAATGAAATTAATTGCTGCTCGTATGTATGTACATACACCCAGCAAGAACAGTGACGGTCACTTTCCTAGTGACGTGACCGTCACGCGTGCCCGCTAAGTTCGGCACGTTTTGCTATCACATTCTTAATAGTGAATCAAAACGCTCCCAGAAGTTTTGTGTACGTGTGATTTTTCAAACCAAATAGTTTGCCTGCTTGCTCATATTTGAAAAGATTAGCGTGACTATTTACTCATATGTGAAAGATAGCTCGCACGAAAAAACAATAGATGGCGCTCCAGTCAAAAATTTATGGTCAATGTAATACTACCCCAATGATTGTACACCACGGTTGCCAACAATATTAATATTATCTATTTTAGCACGAGTTTTACTCAGTAGTAGTCGATTGGAGAATTCTGGAAATTGCTGATTGTCTGCCAGACGTGTAGCGTTAGAATAGCGGCTTTGGTAATAACGTTTGTTTTCGAGCACGGTGGCCAGAGAGAGAGAAGTAGTTCGTAGTTTGCGAAGGAAACGAAACAGTCTTATCTCTCCTGGAATAAGTACGAAGGGGCGCGTCCATGAATCCAGCCCTTGGTTGAGATGGAGATGGGTCTGGCTCCTCAATTCGCTCGTATCTTTGATCTTCAGTGTCTTCCTTTGCTGTGTACGCTGGCTTGAGCCTGTCCACTGACACCACTTTTTCAACTCCGTCAACATTGATTTTGAACACGTAGTCATCTATTTGTTCTAGAACTTTATGAGGTCCAGAGTAAGGTGGCTCCAACGTCCGTTTGACTGCATCAATGCGGAGGAACACGTGTGAGCAAGAGTACAAGTTTTTGAGGACGAAAATCCGCGACTTCGTGTGATGGGCCGTCGGCGTAGGTCGCAGGCCTTTGATGTGCTCTCGAAACTTCTCGAGAAAGATCTGGGGTCCGCTGGCATATCATCTGACACAAAAAATTCCCCTGGAATGCGTAGACATGTGGCAAACACCAGCTCAGCAGGCGAGGCATTAAGATCCTCCTTGAAACACGTGCGAAGTCCGAGGAGTACTGTGGGAAGGATTTCCGGCCAGGGTGCTTGCGCGTTGCACATCAGGGCTCCCTTGAGTGTTCTATGCCACCTCTCCACGAGTCCATTCGATTGTGGATGGTAGGGAGATGTTCTGATTCGATTGGCACCGATCATTCGCGTCAAGGCCGTAAACAGCGCAGATTCAAACTGAGAGCCCTGATCGGTGGTGATGGTGAGGGGTGTTCCAAACTGTGCGATCCAGTTTGAGTAAAACGGATTGCACACGGGGTCCGCTGTTATATCCTTCAGAGGAACAGCAACTGGTCATCTGGAAAACCTGTCAACAATGGTTAGACAGTACCTGAGCTGATTGACCGCTGGCAGTTCGATGAGGTCGAGGAGCACATGGTTGAATCTGGAGTCGGGTACGTCAATGTGCTTGGGCGTGAGACGGTTGTGACGCTGAATCTTGGATCGCTGACACGAAATGCAATTGCGAGACCACTCCAGCGCGTCCTTCTTGATGCCAGGCCAAATGTACTTCTGCTTAAGTGTACGAGCAGTGACTCGACCACTGGGATGGGACAGCCCATGAACAGTGTCGAATGCTTCTCGTCGTAGGTTTTTGGGGATGAAAGGCGTCACCGTACCAGATGATATGTCACAAAAGATTATAAATTTACCGTCGATGGATAGACGTTGTAACTTCAAAGATGTGTTGTTGTTGCTGATCAGGGGATGTAGCTCTTCATCGTCTTGCTGTTCCTGCTGAATTCTCTCGGCGCTCAGGATAGTTGGCATGCTGATGGTACTGATCCTGGAGAGAGCGTCTGCCACAACATTCTCCTCTCCTTTGAGATAGACGATCTCGGTGGTGAACTGGGAGATGTAATCAAGTTGAGATAATTGTCGCGGTGAAGCCTTGTTGGCTCTCTGTGCGAAGGCATACACCAGAGGCTTATGATCGGTCTTGACGATGAATTGGCGTCCCTGCAAGATGTGACGAAAGAATTTGATGGCTGCAAATATGGCCAACAGTTCTCTGTCATACGTGGTATATTTCTCTTCTGCAGGGCTGAGTTTTCTGGAGAAGAACCCAACTGGCTTCCAAGTGTCGTCCTCAAACTGTTCCAACGATGCGCCTATAGCTGAGTCGGAGGCATCAGTTGAGAGAGAAAGCGGAGCAGTTGAGGAGAGAAATGCTGTACGAGCTGCCGCTGCAACACTCTGCTTGCACTCTTCCAGGGCTAGCTCAGATTCTGCTGTCCACAGTACTTTTTGTTTGTCCTTTTTCTTTGCGTTCTTTAAGAATGTGTTGAGGGGTGCCTGTAGTTCGGAGGCATTCGGAACACACTTGCGGTAGTAGTTGATCATCCCCAGAAAACGGCGAAGCTCAGTGATTGTCTCTGGCTTGGGGTATGACAAAATGGTCTCAATCCGATCATCTGGGGGTTTGTACCCAATTTGTTGATGGTATATCCTAGGTAAGTTACCTCGTCCTTCGCAAACTGGCACTTGCTCGGATTGATAGTGAGCTTGTTATAACGCACAATGGTGAAAACGCGCTGTAGATGCAGGAGATGCTCCTCATGGGACTCAGAGCCTACTATGAGGTCGTCAATGAAACAGCCAACGAAATCCACACTCCTCAGGATGTTATCCATATGACGCTGGAAGGTCTGGGTGGCGTTACGAGGACCAGGGGGCATCCCCAAAAACTCAAAAAGGCCGAAAGGTGTCGTAACCGCTGTCTTCTCGATGTCTTCTGGGGCAACCGGAATCTGGTGATACGCGCGAACCAAGTCAATTGTGGAGAAAATTTTCTTTCCGTGCAAACGTTGAAACACATCTTCATGAACAGGTACTGGATAGCGATCGGGGACTGTCTGCGCGTTTAGCCGTCTAAAATCCCCAGTTGTACGCCAACCACCCAGCTTTTTGGGCACCATGTGAATGGGGCTAGCCCATTTGCAACTGGACGGTCGTACGACGCCAAGGTCCAGAAGTAGATTGAAATCATTTTTTGCGGCCTTAAGTTTATCACCAGATAATCTGCGAACCCGTTCAACTACTGGTGGTCCCGTAGTGACACGTCAACATTGTTATGAGAAGCTGGAGTGACACTGGGCCTGGTGATGTCAACGAATTTATGCAGAAGCTTGACATACCTGTGGTCAGAGTGTACGTCGGAAAAAGCCTGCTGGTTCACAGTTGAAATGCCATATTCTGTGGTTTCAATGAGTTCTCCCAACGTTGAAAGTGACGTGAGTGGGTCGATAAGGCGATGCTTCTTGAGGTCTATTATCAGACCGTAATGAACGATAAAGTCGGCTCCGATGATCGCGGACTGAACGTCTGCGATGATGAAGGGCCAGGTGAATGCTCGACGAAGACCAAGATTGAGAGTGACTGATTGATGCCCATAAGTATTGATACAAGTTGAAATTGCTGCATACAGTTTGAAGTTTGACGATTCCAGTTTTCGCTTTACAGAGGCTCGCGGTAATACAGATACCACAGAGCCAGAGTCAACGAGGAACCTTAGATGCGAAGATTTGTCGTAGACATGCAGGCGGTACTCTTAAATGGATGGAACTCGATGATTGCTGTCGCCAACCGCCTGTACTATTGACGACAGCTCAGCTAGTTTCCCTGCTTAGTGGAGGGCCTGAAGCTGCAGGGTTGGAGGCAGCGATGGGCTCTTTCACCAAACCTGTTGTGGTAAAAGCAGAGACCTGATTAGCCTGGGGTTCGAGATCGGCTCTTGCTGCTTTCGTTGAGCGTATTCGACAGCTCGGAGAATGAATTCGCTAGAGTCTCTATGGCTTTCTCGAGGCTACCCAGCCGCTGCTCAATAGAGTTTCTGGCATCCATGTTGGAATTCGTCTTGGACTGAAGAGCACCACCTGAGATGGCCTGTACCTCCAAGGGTAGGGCCTGGAGACTAGTTGACATGACACGAGAGCTGGTATGATTCTCCATGGCGCTGTCAGCAACTTCAGCCAGCTCATCAAGTGTGCTGTTGTTCTGAACGGCCTTAAGGATTTTACACACAATGTCTGGTAGAAGAACCAACCACCTGCTGCGAAGAAGTTCTTCCGATGCCCTGGTGCCGGCGAGTGTCCTCATCTCTCTGAGAAGTTGGCTAGGCTTACGGTTCCCAAGTTCGAGCTCTGTTAGGAGTTTATACGACTGGCGATCAACTGAGTCAGTGAAGCGTTTGATAAGGTTAATTTTCAAATAATTATACTTATCTTGTGGTGGTGGTGCCCTGAGGATGTCGGATACCTCTATGAGAACCTCAGGCTTCAGGGCACCGACGACTGCCTGGTACATGCTGTTGTCATTCCTGATGTTTCGTGTAGCGAACTGCGCTTCGATGTGAATAAACCAGATCTCAGGATCGTTAGTCCAGAACTCAGGCAGTTTAAACTGAGTGATTGCCATGATGTGTGCGTCACTATTGGCCTGGGCACTTAGGTATGGATGGCCCACTGAATAGTAGTTGTTGTAATTGCCTGGCACTGCATTTGTGTTGGAGGTTGCACCAGGTGGATGGTTGAGCGGTACGAGCGGCGGATCACCAGGTGGCACTTGGGTTTGTTGCATTTGTTGCTGCACTACCTGGGGTGGCTCTACTAGCTGTTGCGCCTGTTGCTGGGCCTGCTGCTGCTGCAGTAACTGCGACGGGGTGGCTTGACCAGTCTTATTTGGACCGCCGCGAACTGGCGAGCGATCAAGAGTCATCACTAACGTAATCCGCAGGGATCACGTCGGGGTCACCAATTATGGTCAATGTAATACTCCCCAATGATTGTATACCACGGTTGCCAACAATATTAATATTATATATTTTATTAATTCAACTTATGCAAGTATATTTTAGCACGAGTGTTACTCAGTAGCAGTCGATTGGAGAATTCTGGAAATTGCCGATTGTCTGCCAAACGTGTAGCGCTAGAATAGCAGCTTTGGTAATAACGTTTGTTTTCGAGCACGGCGGCCAGAGAGAGAAGCCTCTTGACAGCGCTCGCCGCGCCGCTCTGCGGTGGATATGCGATCAGCTGGTGACGGAGTTGCCGCAAATTATTACAGGTGTGTTAGTAACACCATAAAATTTGCGTTTGTGTTGGAGTTTCGGTCACGCTGGTTTTGCTGGGCATATATGTATTTATATGCATGTGTGTGCACCAATCTTTTAATATTGTTGAATTATTTTAATATCTATTGCAAAACTTTATATAGACAAAACTAAAACGTAGAAAAGAAATAATATTAAAAAAAAATTTTTTAATATACATCGCTTTCATAAATGGACTTAAAAGT
This sequence comes from Rhagoletis zephyria, assembly GCF_001687245.7. NCBI lineage: Eukaryota > Metazoa > Arthropoda > Insecta > Diptera > Tephritidae > Rhagoletis > Rhagoletis zephyria. The sequence continues at coordinate 78,197 of NW_016158192.1, read as the reverse complement.
AGGAAATAATAATTCTCAGTCCCATAGAATTTGTTTTGATAAGTTTTGATTTTGAAATTTTAGCAAAAGTCATTATAAACAATTTATGAGATTGAAATGAAAAGACCGCTTAAAATCGATCTCAAATTTGTACTTTCTCTGTAGAAATTTTAGGTCTATGTTATGTAGTTTGACTATTGTCAATTAAGTCTAATGCTTTTTATTGCATGCGCCCCACGCTTTTCATTTTCAATCTCATAGATTGTTTATAATGACTTTTGCTAAAATTTCAAAATCAAAAGTTATCAAAACAAATTCTATGGGACTGAGAATTATTATTTCCTACTTTTTAGTCCATTCATAAAAACGTTGTATATTAAAAAGTTTTTTTTTTTATATTAGCCGTGTTTTTTTACGCGCATCAACGCTAAACGTGTAAAAAAAACAATTATCGACACTTTCCATTTCAAAACAAGTAATTTTGATTTTATCGACAACTATTCATAAGCACACATAAAGTTTGTCGCTTACAGCTCCATACAATTTTTAAGCGCAGATACGTATGTATGCGTGTATTATTATTATTTATTTATACTACTATTCTTTGGGTATATTAGGGGTATTCTCGAAGTCTTGCACGATGCATGGATTGCACGAAATGCAAAAATTTGGAAGAGTACGAGAGCACCCCATTACAAAGTGATAGCTAGGAATGTTCGATATCGTATCGCTTATTCTGAATATCGATATTTCATATTGCGGTAATGGGTTTTTGAATCGATATTTCCAGGTCGATATATCGAAGACATCGATACTTTACCTGCAATATCGATATTTAAGTTGAAATTTATTTTTCATCTGCAAAAAAGTGTAAGGGAAAATACTAACTGCCATACCAAAACAAAAGCGATGGGCGGAGCGGTTTCTAACGCCTAGCGTTAGCGCCGAAGTTCCATACCTAAACAAAAGCGTCAACGCTGCGTCAAATGCAGAAATAACAACAACAATAAGCATAGGTTTGTTTGTGTGTAACACGAAAATTACAGTTTCGCCGTTTTCTGCAGCCAACTTCAACCGCTCAGCGTTGACGCTGCGTTGTTTCGGTATGCTTCATACTAATTGTATGGGCATGAGAATTTGAAAAACCGCTTGCATGGTGTATACGGCTCTCAACTCGTTTCCACCTTTAGACTTAAAGCGCAGTTAGTCAACGACGTAGCGTAAACGTAGGTTGACGTACGTAGCAGCATATCAAATTTACTGTTGATAGAGAGAGAGAGAGAAGCACGGCAACGTCACCGCCATGCGGTGGTCATGACTCAATAATACAAGGTTGGATAACCTGGCAGTTGTCTCGCTCCCGCATTCTGCCTTAGCCTGTGTTGCCTTCTTTTTTGATTTATAAAAACTACTACTAAAATACAAGGAGAAATATTGTCTTCGTATAAAAAGTTCAACAGGCAACACTGCCACTTCTTATTGAGCAAATTCAAGTATGGCAAAAAAATCAAAAATAATGGAAATATTTTTAATTACAACAATAATTTACATAATTATTTTGCAAAAAAGTAGCGTTTTACAACAAGTGCAGCCGTTGCAAATAAGTTTTGCGTGCTAGTATCCCTGTATCCATCCACGTATGGTAGTACAAATATTAATAAATATATTCTCTTGTGAAGGTCAAGATCATTTGGGTGTCCGTCCACGTTTGCTGGTGCATGTATTTTTACCACTGCAGCCTTTGGTTTGATCAAGTGCAGCCTTTGCATATTTACAAGTAAGTATACCACTCCATAAAAGCGAAAGTGGAAATATTAATAAAGGTATTTTCTTGTGCTGATTGTGACTGATTGCAGAAAAAAGTACACAACATTACAAAAAATTAACATTTTAAAAAAACGAAATGTAATGTATTGAAGACATATTTTTAAAGTTTAACCGATATAATGATTAACAAGACTGATTGGAGAAAAAAGTAAAAAACATTCCACAAAAATTAGATTTTTAAATAACCAAATGTAATTAAATTGCGATATTGAAGATCTAACTTTTAAATGTAACCAATATAATGATTAGCAAGACTGATTGGAGAAAAAAGTAAAAAACATTACTAAAAAATTTAAATAAAAAAAAAACCAAATGTAATTCAATTTAAGATATTGAACATACAATCTGTAAATGCAACAAATATAATACTTTTTAAAAGATTAACTTATATGCATTAAATCAATTGCATCTTTACCATTTGTATAATTCTTCATATAGTCCCTTTGAATAAAGGATTTGTTTGAATTCCATTAATTTTGTTAAATATATACTGGAATATCAATGAAACCATGGTTTATTTTGAATATTTGGGAATATTTCTTCAAAGTCTTCAAAGATTTTTCTTTGGCAAGAATTTTATGTGAATATCCATTTATTTCATTTTTAATGATTATGTGGCCATAAAAAATTAATTCATTGTCTATTGTGTAGATCAGTGGAATCTTCTTTATATATTTAATTCAAATTGTATACAAAAACGCATTTCAGCACTACCAGACTACTTACTTTTCCTACTACCTTTACACAAAAGGGGATAAAATTGTGACCCGCTTCTCTTTCCTTCTTAAATGCAACCTTACAAGGCAGTCGATTGACACAAATGTCAATATTTATCCAACCTTGTATTATTGAATCATGGCGGTGGTGAGTTTTCGTTAACACGCGAATCCCATAAGGTAGAACGTGTCTGCGTTAACCTACGTCTACGTTACGTCGTTGACTGTTTGAGCTTTTGCAGCCGTATTCTAACAAAGTCACAAACTTTAGCTCATCACTGCTGTGATTTCTACCGCGCCTCAAAGCTTGCCGCTCAAAAAATATGCCGCTTCAATTCAATTTTTTAAATTTTTGTGTATTTTTCTAGCACTCAAAATCTAATTTTTTGTGACACATTTCTCGGCGCACTTGCAATCACAACAGTGATGAGCTAAGTTTTGTGACTCTGTTAGAATAGAGGGGTTATTGTCTTGTTCTATCTTCTTTGACAATACAGTCGACCGGCATGCCGTTGTAATCCTCAGTAAATATACAAGATGGAAATAACACAATTAAGCGATAGGCAGGTCTATAATTGGGAGAAGGATTTTCAACATCGTTTTTTCCGATATCGATATTGTTCAGCCCGATATATCGCCATATCGATTTCACATGCAATGAATTAAATCGATTCATAATATCGATACATTCTTAAATATCGAACATTCCTAGTGGTAGCAGCGAAATCAAGGTATCGATTTAACAAATACAACAATTACTTGTAGATATTTTGTTTTTACTTTTAGCGGGCTGTTGTCAAATTCCAACTATTCTTCCCCGAATGAAAAAGTGCGACAGAAAATACAAACCCTCTCACGTTTTCACTCACTCACTAGCGAAGTAAAGAGTTTTGAGAAGCACGCTACTCACAGCTGATGAAACAACACCACCTTATAAACATTCGCCTTGAGCGAAATTCTTAGTTTGTTCCAGTATTCTTCGTGCAAAACCTGTGGAACTGTCAAACTACAATGTTACTCTCTCAAATGAGAGTAAAAGGGGAACAGTTACAGAAGTGTACGGGAACGCAAAAAGCACTATTTCCTGCACAAACGTCAGTCGGTTTGTTTACATGTCATTGGTAGAACACTGATTTGGCTGAAAATCAGTAAATAATTATTAAAAACTATACAATTAAGAATAATTGCGTACATATTCAAATATTTCGTTGTTTACTTCCATCTTTGATCGCACCGCGTTCTGTGTTTGTATTCAAATGCAACCCTGCCTATCGTTTGACACTTTTCATGGACAGGAAGAAGAACTTCGGGCAAAATCCTGCAACTTCTGACTGGGAAGAGTTGCTCTCTTACTCGCTCAAAAGTGTTCCCAGTGAGAGAAATTCTTGCGTACGGGAACGACTTCCTGTAATTTCATACTATTTCTTACTATGTCCTAGTGAACTGGAAGAAACTATCTGTATCAAATACAATAACAAGAGACAGCAAAAAAATGAAGTGAGCGAGATGAGAGGAATGAGAGAAATATGTGGCAATGCCAACAACAAAACAACTAGCACAGGGTCGCATTTATTTTGCCATGCTTTTTTGCAAAATATATACATGGGTATCGACGTTGCATATTTTCCAGCGATGGAAAATGCTGTTTCCTATGTATTTTGCTGTTGTGTTGCAAGTTATGCAATCCGTGCAATCCGTGATTTCGAGAATACCCCTCGTATATAAAATACACCATTTTAATAAATCGTTTCATTTTTTAAGAACATGGTTTTTTCAGAACGATATTAATTTTTAAATTTGCCGGATTTGTATAAGTTTTGTCCTCAAAATTTAAAAAATAAGAGATATCGTGGTTATCAATGGAAAAAGAGGTACACAAAAGCATCCATACGATTTTTTAATATCAAATAACTTTTGCTGCATTTTCATAATATAGTACCAAATGAACTACTGATATACTAGAGTAGAGTGGCTGCATGTTAACATTAGGAATTCACTTACATATATATGCGATATTTATGTATTTTAATCTATTTAAAAAGTCACTTACAGTCTTACAGGAAATTGCCTTACTATACATTCTTTACTTTTTTATAAGTTCTAATATATGACCAAGCCAAGTAGAGCTGTCGATACAGACATATATTCAGGCTTATAAGCCTGTAATTATATATTTTTCTAGATTTATTTTGCAATAGTATACACAAGCAGATTAAAAGTAGTAACTAATTAAAACCTTTTCTACTACTTTAAAATGCGTGACCGGAATGGAACTGCCGAAAAAGTGAGATTAAGATACTGGCAACACCCTGTCATTATTACACCATGGTGTAATAGCTGTTATTAAGAGGAGTGACCGCTATGTGCGCTGTTGAACATTGGCATGTGAGGTATAGATGGCGCCATTAAAAAGGAGTACAACATGGGTGCTATAACTTTATTATTATTTTATTACTAAATATAAATAAAATTACTGTATTAATATATACGCACCAGCTACCAGGGCTATCGGCTTACAGCCGATTTCTCAGTGGATGGTGAATTATGATCAATAGGTTATCTCTCCTTGTCAGTTTCTCAGTGTACTTAATAGATGATTAACTGACTTCCAAAATGTATAAATGCAATGTTTGGAAACTGTTATACTGCGGTATTCAAACTGTTTGTATATGCAGAGTTGCGACACATTGCAACCATATATATTGCATATTTTAAATATTCAATATAGCAATGAACATCTTTTCTGAATTATCTATTTTCAAATCACCAATGGTAACCAATAACAAACAAAGCATCAACTTTGTTTCTGATGCGCTGATTGCTCTAGCGATGCGTTTCGATAACTTTTCGGATGCGTTTTGGAAAAGTATATGTTGTCAATATTTTGTAGTTCGGCGTTATGGAACATTATACTTTGTACTTATGCATGCAAAGCAATTGACATTTTGGAAGTCAGCCATACATAAATGATCAAAATGAAAAGAGAAGTCGATTAAGCCATGTCTGTCCATCCGTCCGTCCGCCTGTCCGTATACACGACAACTCGAGCAAAAATTTAGATACATATATAGGTTGCCTTTTATCCAACTTAGATTGCTATTGCAAATGGGCGAAATCGTAGTGTAACCACGCCCCCTTCTCATATAACGGTATTTTCGAAAAATGCAAAAATTATTCAGTAAATATTGGATCCAAATCGTTGTAAATTAGTATTAGGGTATTCACGCCGTCCAGGGTATCGGGTTATTTCGTTGTTTGGTTATATATTTCTAGTTTCCAACAACAAAATTCACTGTCCAAAAATAACCAAGTTTACCCGGCCCACACTTTGATTTCAGGTTATTTGGATATCTGCGCATTTGCAGTGTTCGAAAATTCTTCGAATTTTATTTCAGTGCCAGCGCAAATTTAACCCTTTGCTTTGGTAGCACTGGCAAATCCAGCTGTTTTTTGTTTACATTTGATGCGAAGAAATTGTAAAGTCACGAATTTTTGTGAGCTTTATTTAATAAAATAGCAATAATTTCGAATTTTCTTCACACAGTCAAACTTGAAAAACAAATATTGAGCGAGGGAAAGTACAAAGTACTTTGGGCGAAATACAAATATATTAAAGTATCTTATGTTTCAGCTTTTAATAAAATAATTAGAAAAAAGAAAGAGGGAGAGTGAGTCCAAGAAATGGACGGACCCGGAAATAAGGAAACTTTTAACTTACATGCAGACGCACACAAATATCGAGGTGAGATTTATTTTCGTATTTTTTATATACATACATACATATCTGTAAATTTGTAAAAATGAATCTTCAGAAACCCACTGCTCGGCTTTATTACAATAAGCTGATTAAGAGCACGGATATTGACGCCACATGGAATATGGTGAGATGCAAAGTTCGTCATCTCAAAGGAATGTTAAAAAGGGCAAATGAGTTCACTGGTTCCACAGGTGCTGGAGTAGAGGATGGCGATGTAAATTTCATCTTCATCTTCATCTTCATCTTCATCTTCATCTTCATCTTCATCTTCATCTTCATCATTGTCTTTATCCTTGTCTTTTTAATTATCTTTAACTTTGTCCTGTTCTTCATCTTTATCATTGGCTTGATCCTTCAATATAGGTTGTGAGTGTCTGTGGGTTTGTCGTTGCCCTTGTTTTTGTTTCTGCCCTTGTATCTTGATCTCTGTATTTTCATTACCCACTCCACAGTGGCGTTAAAAGTTCAATGCAGCCGCCCCTATTATTCACGCATACGCATACATACGCAAAAATTAAGTTTTATTTTCCGAGCAAAAAATAAAACTTAAGACGTAACCATTATTTTCCGAGCAAAAAATGGAACTTAAAACGTAACGATTATTTTCCGAGCAAAAAATAAAACTTAAAACGTAACCATTATTTTACGAGCAAAAAATAAAACTTAAAACGTAACGATTATTTTCCGAGCAAAAAATTAAACTTAAAACGTAACGATTATTTTCCGAGCAAAAAATAAAACTCAAAAAATAATCGTTATGTTTTGAGCAAAAAATAAAACTCAGTTAATAACGATTAAAAAGTGATTTTTATAATAAAGTTATAACCGTTACGGTGCCTGCTTAAAATACGTGAGCTTGAATTGAAATATGCAAATAATAGATGAAAGCAAAAAATTTTAGAAGTGCTTAAAATGTAAATGTTTGTATGTTTGGATATTTGTTAATCACGCAAAAACGGCTGAACGCATTGGAGGTGGACCAGGGACCGATCTATTTGAAAAAGTCGTATTTATGGTCCGATTTGCAGGGCATGAATCACGTATAAGGACAATCGTCTGAACGATATCGTGCCGAGGTTGTCTTGCTTCATGAAAACCAAAAATTGTTTGATCGTTTGTGCGATATCGTCAACTCGATTCCAGTTTTGCTTCACATAACAGTAACAGTAACACGTAACAGCAACACAAATGCATAGATCAGTCTTTTGACGACGTCGTTTTGTCAGTATCGTTTGAAAGACTATCGTTTCAAAGTTACGTGATTCATGCCCAGATATAATATGAAGTAAACCAATTAAAAATAGACGCGGTACGTGGTACCGAAGTAGAGTTATTTTAATTTAATTTTCATGCAATATTTTCCCCTATATCTATATACAAGTCAGTGATGGTCAGATCTAAATACTTTTGTATTTCAAGCCAAACACTTTCCTGGGAAATGAACTATATTCGCCTTTTCACATGTACACATGTAAAAAGCAAGTATTTGGTATTTAATCAAAGCATAAGTACATAGTGGTTTGGTATCTAGAATTTAGTAAAGCTCTAAATACTAAGTACTTTTGCATCCTGTATTTAGTAAAGACAAAGTCTCTCGTTAGGTGAAACTAACTAAGTATTTAGCGCTGTGAAAATAAGTAAATAAAAACACTTTCCTTCAACATTATTCAAAACCAACGCTCAGTCGCATCAGGCCAACAAACGTACCCTGGAGTTTTCTTTGAAATTGCTGCGAACACTCTTGCTGTAATTTTTGCCAACGTACCACCGTCTCCGACGCCAAGTATCGTTGCAATTTTTCGAACTGACGCGCTTACTCCCGATGAACCTAAACGGTACAAAACGATTGCGAGCTGTAAATCTGCATGCAATTGTGTATACGAATTAGGAGTTCTAAAGCTAACGTCATTTCCAAATATATTCATTATGGTTACATCCTCCATTAGTTCATCCATTTTTTCATCAATCGCAGCCTGGCAATGGTCGGGGCGTACTATATCTATTTATGTAAAAAACTTTAATATTTACCACTAATAAATTGCAGATCCCATATGTAAGAACATACCTTCAATAAATTCAATTTCTAGAAAAGCGGAATTTACTACAAATGCTTTGGCATTTGCTTAGGCATTTTTACGTGCAAACTTAGACAATAAAAATTTTTTTGAAGTAAAAACAAAAGCGTCGAACAGCTGATTGTATAAAAGTAAACACATAAGCAAATAAATAACAATACCGCCAAAATAACGTAAGCGACAATTTTTTCAAAATTGTATCTTTGATGCAGAAATATTCCTAGGGCATCTAGATGTATTTCTGCATTAAAAAGAAAATTTTGAAAAAATTGTCGCTTACGTTATTTGGCGGTTAGGGCTCGATATAAGTGTGTTCACGGTGCACAGAGGTTATTTTTTTTAATTTAATAACCACATATCTCGATAACCAGTCTACCGTGAACAACCTATATGTGAAGTAGAATTTTGGTACAAAATATTATTATGAATTTTTAGGAAAAGGGGCGGGACCCCGCCCACTTATGATGAAATACTGTATCTTAGTAGCCGCTCCATCAATCCTTACCAAACTGGGTACGAGCGTTGCTTAGGATCCAGCTAAGAAATTTGTTGAAAATCATTGAAATCGGGCAATATCCACGCCCACCTCCTATATAACAGTAATTTACTGAAGCTAATTGACTCAAATCGATTATTTCAATGACCGCTGAGCAGAAAATTAGATCATTTTATAATTTATAAACCTTATAAAGGCGTTTTTGCATTTGTAAGGCGATGGTCAAAAGAGTTCAAAGATCCTTATGTTACAAAAGCTCTTTTTACCAGTTTAGTTAGACCTATACTAGAATACGGATCTATTGTTTGGAATCCCCGCTACCAAGTTCATTCAGAAAGGATTGAATCAATTCAAAAACAATTCTTGCTTTTTGCATTGCGTAATTTTAACTGGGATTCAGATTACAATCTCCCCCCTTACACAAGTCGTCTAAAGCTCATAAATTTGCCTACACTCGCAAGTCGTAGAGAAATGCTGGGTATAATATTTATCGTAAAATTAATGACAGGCTTGATTAATAGCCCGGCCCTCCTGGCTGAGGTAAATTTTAATGTTCCTTCTCGAGTGTCAAGACACTTTCGACCTCTATTTTTAAAGCCATGCAAAACTAATTTTGAACTAAACGAATCATTCCGTGGTTTATGTCAGGATTTTAACTGTCATTCTAGCTCGTTTGACGTATCGGACTCGATTTTTACTATAAAGAAAACTATTATTTCCACTCTCAATAATTGAAATACTATCTTTAGCATATCCAATCAGCTGATGAGTTTGATTCTGTAGCTGAATAGTTTTAGATCTCGACACTTAACAAACTCCTGTTTCCACTACTCGGCACCAAAAAACTAAAAAAAAAGGTTCCGTACGTCATGCGAACTGCGCCCCTCGTGTCGGTTGGCCGGGAATGGAGGGTAAAAAGCCGTTGGGATTATTTATTTTATTTAAATCTTATGACTACAAATGTGTATCTCGGTAACCGATTTATCAATTTTTACCAAACTTGGTGTATTTAATAACCTTGTTACGAAAAACCAATTCGTTGAAAATTATTCAAATCGGACTAAAATGGCATCGGTTTCCCGTATAGCGGTAATTTTCGGATATACAAAAACTCCGATATTTCAATAACTGAGGACGTTAATTTACTCCAAGTTAATACTTACAACAATCTCTTAACAATAAATAAGACTTAATAAATAAGATTTAACAATAAATAAGACTTCACCAACATTGGGCAGTGAACTATTGATTTACTAATTATTTGTTAACTTATCGTTATTTATCAACTAAGAAATCAGCTGTTAGTCATTTAATAATACAAGTGTGAATATGTACTACTTAAAATGAGGTAGATTAAGTGGAGCATATTTAGTGCGTTTAGGAAATGTGTAATCTTTCTTATGCTTAAGTTGCAGCCCTCCAAAAAATTTGCTCCTTATATGTATAAAAATTGTTTTATATGATCATAAGGTTTATAATTTAATGCCTGAAACAGTGTTGCCATTATTGGTATTTTCCGACTAATTTGGTCGCTTCTTTTTCATTTGGTAGGTTGGTAGGCAAAGTAAGATTTTGGTCGGATAGTTGATTTAAGTTTTTGAATTCTTAATTTTAAAAATATATATTTCAAACATCATTTTGCATATAAATATTTTCCAATTGTACCTTTCAAATATTTGCAAATCCTGCCTTTAAAAATAAGAAACCTAATTGGTTTGGCCACTGATGGAGCCAATGTTATGGCTCTAGACTTGGGCGGGCTGAAAACATTATTGAGTGCAGAAACCGCCACTCACTTCACCTTTGCTCAAGCTACGCTTGTAAAAAATTGCCGAAAGCTTTGAGACACTGTGCCTCAACATATATAAATCTTGGGCATATCTCAAACACGATGGCATTCACTAGAAAGCGTTGTGTTAAAAATAGTTGAGCAATGGGATAGTTTGAAACTTTATTTTATTCCCTGATTTTTTGAAGTAAATGGAAGGAATGTGTTGCAACTTGCAAAACCAAATGCTATTTTTTAACCGACTACCAAAAAAGGAGGAGGTTATCAGTTCGTCGGAACATTTTTTTTTTATGTATGTTACCGCATAACTTTGCACCACGTCAACCGATTTTTGCAACGGAAAGGTAGTGTCTCTGAGGTGGTCCCATACTAATTTGGTTTAGATCCGATTATTGGATCATGAAATATATAGACATATATATATTTTTTTTAAGTCGGTTTTTTTTGCTAAAAATTACTTGTTATTTCTATCGTATTGTTCAAGTGACTTGCGCCCATTTGAAGGATGCATCCCTGCGCATCCTTTAATACCAAATGCATCTCTGCGCTTGCACCGAATTAATGCACCCCTGCTTGAATATTCCAGACACTGGCTACAGTTGCCTTCCAGTGTAACCTATAAAAGGCAATTGCAACCTTGCCATGGTCTCTTTCCTCCTTTTTTCATCACCACCTGAACAGAAGACAACAGGGATCGTAACGCCAGCAACTATAAAAAAGTCCTCTACAACACCATTGGAGGTCGACATCTACTTACCTGGATTCATCATCATATTATCGACGCGGGAGTTGAACTACATCGCGGAGTTTCACCTGCACTTCAGCAAACTAAGTATCAACCATCTATACATATATTAATATTATCCACCCATTTCAATTTTTTACCATTCCCGTTGCGCGAGTTCCCTCCGAATTCCGCAACCCAAATCAATTGCTCAATTCACATTATATTTTTAATCAACCTGTCATAAATCTCATCATACAGTCCATTCAAAAAAATANTTAAAAATAGTTGAGCAATGGGATAGTTTGAAACTTTATTTTATTCCCTGATTTTTTGAAGTAAATGGAAGGAATGTGTTGCAACTTGCAAAACCAAATGCTATTTTTTAACCGACTACCAAAAAAGGAGGAGGTTATCAGTTCGTCGGAACATTTTTTTTTTATGTATGTTACCGCATAACTTTGCACCACGTCAACCGATTTTTGCAACGGAAAGGTAGTGTCTCTGAGGTGGTCCCATACTAATTTGGTTTAGATCCGATTATTGGATCATGAAATATATAGACATATATATATTTTTTTTAAGTCGGTTTTTTTTGCTAAAAATTACTTGTTATTTCTATCGTATTGTTCAAGTGACTTGCGCCCATTTGAAGGATGCATCCCTGCGCATCCTTTAATACCAAATGCATCTCTGCGCTTGCACCGAATTAATGCACCCCTGCTTGAATATTCCAGACACTGGCTACAGTTGCCTTCCAGTGTAACCTATAAAAGGCAATTGCAACCTTGCCATGGTCTCTTTCCTCCTTTTTTCATCACCACCTGAACAGAAGACAACAGGGATCGTAACGCCAGCAACTATAAAAAAGTCCTCTACAACACCATTGGAGGTCGACATCTACTTACCTGGATTCATCATCATATTATCGACGCGGGAGTTGAACTACATCGCGGAGTTTCACCTGCACTTCAGCAAACTAAGTATCAACCATCTATACATATATTAATATTATCCACCCATTTCAATTTTTTACCATTCCCGTTGCGCGAGTTCCCTCCGAATTCCGCAACCCAAATCAATTGCTCAATTCACATTATATTTTTAATCAACCTGTCATAAATCTCATCATACAGTCCATTCAAAAAAATATTGTTAAAATATTAACTAGTTCTAAGCACATTTTGTAAATGAATTACAAGTTGGATTAAACATTACTTTGCAAATCTTAAATCGCACTCTCGTAATTTCTTAACATGGTCCTTCGAGCCGGATTTGAAACAGTGGCAACGCAACTATTCCGACATTAGAAATTACGCTGCTCAACACTGAAAGGCAGCTGTCATTTCCAATAGTTCTATTTTCTCGCTCATTCCCTTCGTTATCTTCAGGTGCACCAAATCGGCAACAGCAGCAGAAACCGCGATAAAATTAAAAATTTTTGAAGTTTCCACAGCGAGTGACAAGCCGTTTTTTCCCAATCCGTATAATCGCTGCAACAAGCGATTTGAGGTTCAAAAATCAAAAAGTTAATAAAACAAAAACAAAAAAGTGTTGTGCTAAGCATAGGCAGATTATCTGCTAAAAGCATATAAAGGCCTAATTCCTTTGCACCCAAAAGTGCTAAGCTTCTCAGTGAAGTAATTTTACGTGCGTGAAAAGTGCTTGCGGCACCTAACCAAACGCACTTTGGTAACTTGCGCCCAACGTGGGACCCATTTGATTACAGCCAAGGAGTAGGACCACAGGGCAACCACAAGCATCCACCGCGGGATTTTTTATTTAGTCACCAGAGGCCATCGAGGGAGTAATACCCGAAAATGAGAAGTACCCATCCCACGGAGTAAGTTACCGCATGTCAATTATATTCATGTACATATGTATATACATAAAAACACCACACAATTTCCTTAAAAATGTTGTATATTTCTACCAACTGCACAATTCGGTAAAATATTCACCGTTACTCGAAAACGGGTTCATGATATATGTATATACGCGGTTATATATGTATGTCCATATTTACATAGTTTCACTCGCTACTTTTCATCAAATTTGCACTCGTTGTTTTCGCTAACTTCCATCCGTATGTACATACGCATATTTGTATAATCGTATGTATACATTAGTTCGCGTTTCACATTCCCGACATCCCTATTAAAACCAGAAAATATTGGTTATGATGTCCGCGCCGGCGCCGGCAGTGATCACCGTCTTATTATTGCTCCTTCGTTCTATGTACATATGTATGCAGTTGCGACAATTTGCAACCATATATATTGCATATCATCATATATATTATTTCTCTAAGGTGTTTTTTTGTTAGTCTCCCTTTTTCTATTTTCCTATGTAAGCAGTTCCACTAATGAGGTGTCATTTGAGAAGTCAGAGGTCCCCTGAGTGGTTATTAGGTAATATTAATGGTCATAACTCCTCTCAAGTAAAGAAATTGGTTTTTTAATTTACCATTGTTAAGCTACACTAAAGGTATTTTGTACTGAAGCACTATTGTGACTGCAGCATCGCTTACACCGTAAACGACAGTGGTGGGCGCAGAGAACGTATATTTACAGAGAACGTATATTTATAGAGAAGGTCCAAGAACTGTGAATGCCACATTTTTCGAGCCAACAAAACTGGCGAAGCGCATTTTAAGAGCGACAAATATTTGGAATACTTAACAGCGAAAGCAAAATACAAAGCAGAAAAGAAGAATGTTAACAGAGCTAAATCTCACGAGAGCATTTGGAATGTTAATTAAATATGAATATTGATGATTTTTGTGATATTTTGGGAAAATTTTCAAATAGAAAACCCAAGTAAAAAAATTAATTTTTTTTTCAATGATTTGTACAAGTAACATGAAATTAAATCGAAAATAGTATTTTACATTTTCCGATTTTTGTGATATTTTATTAATAATTGCAAATAGAAAAGTCCTATGAGTGTTTGGTGTTTTTTGTGAAAATATTTTTTGATAAAAAAATCCCTTTTTCCGGTGATTTCTACAAATACCGTGAAAATAAATCGAAACTGTTATATAGCATTTTTTCGATTTTTGTAATATTTTGTTATATTTTCAATTATAAAACTTTATTGGTATTAGAGTTTTTAGGGGAAAAAATAATTTCTTCTCGGTGATTTGTA
>NW_016158192.1:60684-61182 GCF_001687245.7 Rhagoletis zephyria | reverse complement strand
CCTTTTTCACTATTTTATTTTGCCTTTTCCATCCTATTTCGTTATTATATTTTGCCTTTTTTATAGGTTTTTAGGTCCTAAAAATCCGTTCCCTGCTTATTACACTCAAATTCTCGCGTCCTTTTACTCATTTAATTTTTTTAATAAATCACGGTTTTGAAATTAGACTTATGAACTGAACTATCTCCGGCGAGCCTTGAAGATGTTATGAAGTTTCAAAGCGCATTAACTCATATTTATACTCGGAACAAGAATAAAATTGAAAAAATCAAATCTTACCTAGACAGAAAGGTTCCTTTTTATAACAAGCCGGGAAAAGAAAATACTACCTGTTTTAGATGTAGGCTTTAGAAATTTTCTGTGTCTTATAATTTTGAAAATCTACCTGCATACTTACCCATAACTGACGGAAATACATGTTTATAACTACATGCCTACAGCAGGTTTCGAACCCAACCACTCTTCCTTTCGATGCAACCACTCTACCTACTATAATAC
>NW_016158192.1:44262-55633 GCF_001687245.7 Rhagoletis zephyria | reverse complement strand
AATTTAAGCTGTTTCGCATTTTGTTTTACTTCGGATTTGAAATTAAACTTTGAAATAAAGATAAATATGAAGATGAAGAAACAAGTGATAACGATGAAGACAAAAAAGGCAAAAGTGAAGATAAAGGCGAAAATTGAAATAAAGGCGAAAATTGAGATAATGAAAAATACATAAGAGTTAGGTTAACAGGGTTGAAATTTTCCGATAGGAATCGAAATAAAATCAGGCATAAACGTTACTGAAATTTATCGAATCATCGAAGTTTATAATTATCGAAATTTATCCATGCTGATTAAGTTATCGCAACGTATCGAATTATTCAAACTGATCAATGTTTACTTAGTTGTCGAAATTTATAGACACAGAAACTTAGTTGTCCAAATTTACGGATAGTTATCGAGCTATAAAAACGTGTGGAATTAACAAAATTTGTCAAGTTAAAGAAATGTATCAAGTTATCGATATTTATTGAATTATCATTATTTATAGACTTAACGAAATATATCGAGGTGGCGTAATGCATGGAGTTCTTTCAACTTACAGAGTTATCGATAATTATTGATCTACTGAAATTGGTTGGATCAACGAAGCGAAGTTTATGGAACTTTCAAAATATATCGTTTTATCGAAATTTTCAGGTTATATAAGCTTATCGATTTATCACTGCTTATCGAATTTAATCGTCTTAACAGAGTGTAACGAGTTATCGAAATGTTTAGATAGTGTTCGAAAAATGTGGAGATGTCAAAAGTAAAAATTTATAAAGTTATCCAAAGTTTTTACATCTTTGAGTTACCGAAATTTATCGAGCCATCGAATTTCACAGTTATCTAAATTGGTCGAGTTAACGAATTTTGTTGAGTTATCGAATTTTTGTGTTATTGACATTCATCGAACTATCGATATGTATCAAATCATTGGAATTTATCGATAAACTTGAATGTATCGGGTCAATTCCAAGTCCTGCCGAAGTCCTCCAAAGACCCTCTCAGATAAAAAAAAGTTTAGTTACGTTTTAGCAGAAGATTTTCCGGTTAGTTAATTTGTACCGTATAAGTTTTACTACGTGTTAAGTTAGAGAACCTCTCCAAGGCTTCTAAAACTAGAAAAACTGTCGAATTTCGACAGTAACTGGCACTCTAGTTGGTCTTATTCGACTAGTGTGCTGTGGGTCACTTGGCGGTCGATGCGCGGGCTCTTACAATTAAAATAAAAGACTAATATTTTGCAGGCTTGTTGTTCACTTCATGATACAATATATTTTCACTATTACCAAGGGATTTGAGAAAAATTAGATTTTCGACCCGCCCTAATATACATATGTAAGTGAATACGATCTGAATGTGTGACGTTTTACTTTTACCAGTGTTTTTGTACATTTTTGAGTAAAATTCAATAGATTTTTACAAAGAAAATTGAGCTAATATTTGTTATTTTTAATTCATATTTTAAGTAAGTTTTTGATATTTATTGGTGCATATTTATGCATATTTCTTGTTTTATTGTGCATATTTTAAGGGCTTAAAATCATGTTTTTACGACATATTTTTGGTTGCCCTAGTAATTATACTCCATGCAAGGCCTTATTTGAAAGGCTTATGTAAGCCTTATTTTATACGGCCTATAAGAATTAGGCATAAGAGTGTCTCTCAGAAAAAGAGAGCAAACCTGATGACATCAATACGGCAAAATCAGGTGGAATAAGGAATGTTTCATACAACTGGCTTTCCTTACAGATTTCAGGCATTAAATTATAAGCCTTATGATTATATAAAATAAGTTTTATATAAGGCGCAAATTTTTTGGAAGGAGGTCATGGTCAATACTGTCAAAATCTTTGGATTGGTCAAGGAGAATAAGAAAGGTTATATCATTTTTAGTCTAAGTCATATTCGTTCGTTTGTGAAATTTAAGAGCTCATTTACTAATGGGTTTTTACTCAGAATAATATTTATTTGACGATGGATTTTATTCTCTAGCACCATGAATAAAAATGGTAGAATCGCAATTGGTTTATAGTCACCATTGGGTTTTTGTATGGGGATAACCTTAACTCTCTTCCAACTTGTAGGAAAGACTGCCATGATCAGGGTTATGTTTTTCGAATATTTACGTGATGTAAGGCAAAATTTTTGGCAATATACATTTTAGGAATTTTGGATGAGAAATCCTCGAAGGTAGAGTATTTAATGCGTTTATTTGGTCTATACGCGCACTCTATTATAATTTTATCTATCTTTGAAACAAAGGCATGTTCTGCTCTGAAAATAAAATTTCGTAACAACGCTACGAAAAACTTTCGTAGTCTTGGTTTTTGGACAATGTACGAAACTTTCGTTCATAATACGAACACGTTTTTCACAACGAAACAAAATTTTACGAACCATTTGTAAATATAACGTAGGGACTTTCGTAAGGCATTTTTTTAGTACCATTTACGAAATCTTACATTTATTTTACGAAACACATTCGTAAATTACTGAACAAATCTCTGTACGAATAATTTTGTTTATTGTAGGAAGGCATTCGTAATATTTACGTATTGTTCTAAAATTTACAAAATCTACAACTCTGTATTCTTACAATTTACAAAATATTTTCAAACATAATACTAATGCAGAAACATGTTTTTTTAAATTCGTACAACATACAAATATTTTCGTACCATATACTAAATTACTGGAAGTTTATATTTCATCATATTTTTAAGTATCGCGTGTCATTGCGGAATTACCACCCTGGTGCGAAATAAAGTCAATTGACATTATTACCTTTTTAAAAACGAAAGAAAATCCATTGACATTATTTCTCTTTCAAACATTAAATTTGCTTAGCTTCGCGGCGGCCCGCGTCAGCGCGCCACACCGCACTCACGCTCCCGCTNCATGAGCGCGCCACACCGCGCGCGCCGCGCTCGCGCGACAGGCGCGCACACCACGTCACGGTACGCCGCGGCCCCCCGGCCCCCCCTTCCCCGTCTCCCACCGTGCTGTAACGCAAGTAGATTTATTTTTTGTATACGTTAAAATAAAATTTTTATATATTTTAAACATCGAGGGCTTATATTCAATAATACCCTCTATCTGCACACTTTTCACAAAGATAAGATTCTGATATAAAATCCTCCTAAGCTTTAACTGTCATCAGTGATATTAATGCTAAGTTATATAACGACAGGTAATAATCATAAATTAGTTTTTGTGCAAATTGCAGATAGAGGGTATTAATGAATTCAAGCCCTCGATATTTCACATTTTTATATTTGTAAGTTATTGGAAGCAGGGATGCCAACTTGGCTCAAACCGTGCCATTTGTTCCTATTTTACTTCAAATGGCACTTAATTTTTCAATTTGGCACAAAATGCCAAAATGGCACTTTTGTAAAAAAAATAACATTTCAATACATTTTTGTGAAATCCTTTGCGTGCACTTCTTTTTCTCAACTAAAATTTTCTAATTTATAAAGGCTATTCAACTGGTTTATCTTATTTTATCATTGTACTTTTGTTTGGAAAATGTAGCTTTATTTTAATGCCAAATGTGAACGATTAAAAGGAATTACACCTTTTTTGGCACTTTTATTTTTCTATTTGGCACATTTTGGCACTTTTTTTATCCTCAATATGGCACCTCATAACTAAGGAGAGTTGGCAGCCCTGATTGGAAGATTTCTGCTGTGTTTTGAGGCAACAACTTGTCTGCAGTAAAAAAGCATATAATTTGTGTTTCAAAAGTGTGTGAAAACCAATCAATTAACTTATATGATCTCGGTTCCGATATTAAATAATCAATAATTGTTTATACCCGCATTTTGGCACATTGGCTCGTTGAATGTGCCATCTAATAAATTGCTGGCGGAGACATGAATACAGTGTTTAAATGACTGCTGGCGGAGACATAAATACAGTGTAAGAAAATTATTTTTCTAGAATTGTTTCCTTATAGAAAGGTTGGGTTCTTTTCCACCTTAGACATTCCGAATTCGTTCAAAATATGCTAATTTAAAACACAGAATTCTTTCAGTGCTCCTCCGGGGTTTTTGGACATGTACTGTTTCTTCAATTTAATAGTGTTCGCTTTATTTTTGTAGAAACGAAAAATGTTTTGCAAGTTATGGATCATTTCTCCACTTTTTCTTCAAATATTTCTCGTATTCCAGCTGTGCGCAGGCGTTTAGTTTTTCGCATCGTGTTTTTACATATTCGTAATTTAAATTTTTTTTAATAAAATCAATTGGTGGTAGTTCAAGATTATGTGTGGATTAATTTCACAACACTGAGGATTTGGCAATAACCTTTTTCATCTATTAAAAAACAATGCTTACGGGGCAATGTTTATTGTAAANCATATTCGTAATTTAAATTTTTTTTAATAAAATCAATTGGTGGTAGTTCAAGATTATGTGTGGATTAATTTCACAACACTGAGGATTTGGCAATAACCTTTTTCATCTATTAAAAAACAATGCTTACGGGGCAATGTTTATTGTAAAAAGAACATTTTTTTCTATGAATCGACATACTTTAAGCATTGTTGACGCTATTTCCATTTGAATGAGGAAATAGCGTCAATGACTTTATTTCCAAATTTTTGTTGACTTTATTTCGCTTTTGAAAAGGTAATAATGTCAATTGACTTTATTTCGCACCAGCGTGGGAAATAAAGTCAATTGACCTTATTTCCGTTGATCTTGTTACGTGTCACCTTGCGCTGCAATGTGGGACTTCATAAATAGGCAGTTTTATCGGTTATCTATCAACGTATAGCCCAAGCCAGGAGCAGACGCACTACTTACGTAATGAAATTAAAAGCAACTACATGTATGTATATAAAACTTGCCTTTTAGAGGCCTTATAAATTTCGTTTAATTTACAGTCATGAAGGAAACAAACAACAAAGAAAATGCGAATCTCCCAAGTACCTCCACATAAAAGTATTTAGTGTTTAAGAAAGCGAAACTAGTATTTTTATATCTTTTCATATATTATATCTTATTATATTTAATAAGAGTTTTTGAGTTTCATAATTTAACACTTAGCATCAATATACTTACTTTATTGAATGAAGGACAAGAAATAAAAAAATCTGTAGTACAGAACCAGTTGAAAATGTATGTAAAACTTATTATTTAGGCCAGTTATGCTTGTAATATCTGCACTTCTTTTATAGAATGTATGATTACTTCTATTCTTTACACTATAGAAAACAGAGCTCAAATTATAACACAACACTTACATTATATTTTAATCATTAATGTTAAGCGTTTTTGCAAAACATTTTGTCAAACAAAAAATGCTTAAAATTAACGATAAAAACTAAATAAAAGTGTTGTGTTATAATTCGTACTATATTTTTTACAGTGTGGTGAATTTAAGCAATCGCACATTCTACGAAACAAGCGCCGATTTTACCAAAATAATTTTGTTAAATATAAGAATTATTTTTGTGCATTTTACAAAAATTTCGTAAAAACAAAGAAATTGCACGAAATTCTTTAGTAAATATTACGAAATTCATTAGTAAATAGTACGAATACATTCGCGAAATGTACTAAAGATCTGACGTCTCATATTTTCGTAGTATGTACGAAAACGGTTTTGTACAATAGAGGTGTCAAACTATCGATGGTACTATCGATTGTATCGATAGTTTTATTTTTTTGCCCCGATCGATGAGTAGTGATAGTTTTTCTCAAAAAAGGTTAAACTATCGATAGTACTAGTTGACTATCGATAGTTTAAAACCTCTAGCTCAGCCGATTTTATTTATAATGTCTCCATGTAGCTGCGTGTCAGTTTTTTAAGTTTGTCAATTTTTTATTATAAGTGATACTTTCATTGTGATTCCCCCTTTTATGGGCGCAACCTTTAATTGAAAAGCTCAATTTATATTTAAACGTTGCTTCAAACCATAAGGCTATGTCTGAAGTAAAGCATTTCTATTATCGGTGTTTGACGTTTGTATGTTTCTCGGCTGTAATAGAATCAAAAAATTATATTACGAAATTTAAACAAAATATATCATATTTGAAAATTTATAATAAGCAACAATTCAACAACGTAACAGTGATTTTGTTGCGGCAGATGATAAAGCTGTTTTTGATAGACTGTTTCATGCTGATTACGAGTCCGTAAGCATAAAGTGTCCATCAGCTCCAGATTTTGAGAAAAACCAGGTCAAAGTGTCAAAAAATTGCGTTTTTTGCAATATTTTCGAAAGTCTAGCACAAAAACCAAAAGGTGATAGAACCTTTAACTGGGGCTTAAATTAAAGCTATAACTCTCGGCTACTGTCCCTGCACCTTGACCTGATGGTCACTAAAAGTCATTTATTGACAATATAAAAATACTGGAATTAATACTGTGCTATTGAAAAAAATAAATAAGTTTTGCCAAAATCAGTTTTTGCTGTTAAATGAATAACTATAAGTGACCTTAGGGTTAAAGTTAAGGGATGGTATCTTAAGCGATTGTAGTCGAAAGTTCAAGCCTTAATTTCAGCTCTATCCCCTTTAGTTTAATTGCAGTGGGTACTCAAACTCCGGACAAAATCAGGTTTTGCTGTTCAATAAATGAGTATAAGTGACCATCAGGTCAAGGTGTAGGGATGGTATTTTCAGGGATAGTAGTCGAGACTTCTAGGTTTAATTTAAGCCTAATACCTAATACCTAATACCTTTTGTTTCTTTGTTAGAGCTTCTCAAATATTGCCAAAAAAACTCGATTTATTGACATTTTGACCTCGTTTTTCACAAAATCTGGAGCTGATGGAAACCTTATGCTCATGGATTCACAATCAGCACTGACAAGTCAATCAAAAACAGCTGTAACATTTGCCGCAACAAATTTTTCCCCATTTATGTTGCCATGTGTTATAACACATAAGAGAAGCTTTCTTTACTAGGCTCATAATTTTGCTTTTAATTGTAAGCTTCGGTAATAGATATTTAAACAAATAAATAAAATTCGATAATAAAATGCGTTACTTAGACAGAACTATACATGTTAAAGCAATATTTAAACATAAAGTGAATTTTAAAGTTAAAAGTTACTTAAGAAAACGGCCCTACGTGTGGTTATATTTTCAATACTTTGTTTTTTTTTGTTTTTCGATGCCGTCCCTGTTAATTTGGAACAGTTTTTAACATCACATTGACTATCGATAGTACTATCGATGGTCGCGTTTGCCACTATCGATAGTATTGCTGGAAACTATCAACGAGTAATGATAGTTTTTTTCTGAAACATGGAAACTATCGATGGTGGCACTATCGATAGTTTTACAACTCTATTGTACAATCAACGAAAACTTTCGTGGCTCAAAATGACGAAAAATTTGTAAGATGTACGAAAGTTTTCATTATATTTACGCAGATTTTATTTTCAGTGTGATATGCAGGGAAGGGATTTTATGGAAGATGCCTTTTTTCTGATAAAGAGATAGTGTATATTCGATTAAGAATGTCCACGATTTAGCTTTCCCTGATTCCATATATACACATTTGATGTTGCCTTTTTTGCCTTTTTTAAAATATTTGCCTTTTTTGCCTTTTCTACCTTTAATTGTCAAGGGCAGGAAAACCCCTTATTCGTGATAATATGAAAGTTTTAAACGTTCCATATTAAAATTGGGCGCCACTTGTATCAACTCACGTCGAGCGCACGTTTAATACATTCAAGGCTTTTCTTCGCGAAAATCGAATGTAAATGCTGGTTCAATGTTACTACAACTATAATTATTTTTTGTATAGAAACATTTTGGTCCAACATTTTCACCAACAGTTCACGTACATGATTTTCAGTGACGCATTTATCTTCTAATATTACGGTTTGGTGGTTGTCAGAAGGTATATTTCCATTGCCAAAGTAAATTACCTAGCAAAAGTGTATATGCATACAAAGATACGTAATAGCTTCAGTGCGTTTAAAAGGCGCCACGCTCCCTTATGAAAAAGCTCCAATTTTCTCTGAGAGTATGGGATTGATTTTTCCAATAGCTTCAATTTTTCAATGACTATGCGATTGATTTCATATATCTCCATACCAAGTTCCAGTACTCCATCATGAACACTTCCAGAGATATGCAGTGAGGAAAATTCGGGTTTTATGTAAGGTGCCACGCCCCTTTTTCCAAAAGCCTCAATTTTTCTTCATGACTATGCGATTGATTTTTTATATCTCCATACCAAGTTCCAGTACTCTATCATGAACACTTCCAGAGATATGCAGTGTGGAAAATTTGGTTTGTATGGGAGGTGCCACGCGCCCTTCACTTAGCGGTATGAAACATACTTTAAAACCCTCTTATCATACCTAGCGAATATACACAAAAAATTTCATTCAAATGAGTCAAGCCGTTTTGGAGGTGTTCGACCACAAACACCGTGACACAATATTTTTATATATTAGATTTTTCATACAAAAATACTAAAAGTTCTAAAAGAAAAAAATATACAATTTTTTAGGATAGGACACCCTAATTGCCAAATTCCAGTACTCTATCGTGAACACTGCCAGAGGTATGCAGTATGAAAAATTCGGTTTGCAGGGGAGGTGCCACGCCCCTTTTTCCAATAGCCCCAACTTTTCTTCATGACCATTTGATTGATTTGATATACCTCCATACCAAGTTTCAGTACTCTGCCACGAACACTTTCAGAGAAATTCAGTAAGAAAAATTCGGTTTGTATGGGAGGTGCTATCTGCACCTAGGGTATGAAATATACTTTACATCCGATTCTCATACCTACCATATATGCACAAAAAATTTCATAAAGGTCGGTCAAGCTGTTTAGGAGGATTTCGACCACTAACACCGTGACACGAGATTTTTATATATTAGATGAAGTTTTGTGAGTTGAAAACTCGAAAGGAGAAAATAGGAAAAAGTTCAAAGTACAAATTGTTCATTTAATGAAACTGGTTCATAGTTTTTCTCTTTTTACTTTTAAAATAAACATTTCTAAAGTAAATGTATTTATTCCTTATTTTTCGGTTTTTGTATTTTTTTTTGTTGCCTTTTTTGTGATTTCTAGTTCCTTCTCCTGCCTTCCTGCCTATTTCGCTATTTTATTTTGCCTTTTCTAGCCTATTTCGTTACTTTATTTTGCCTTCTTTATAGGTTTTTAGGTCCTAAAAATCCGTTCCCTGCTTATATGTATGTATACCCAGCCACACCATCACCATGTCCAACTCTATCTAAACAAAATAATGTATACCCTTTAAAACAAAACAAACGCTACTGTAACCAGGGGCTGGATTATGTAACTGTGAGTAAATGCAATGTACACCGGGAGTTATACTCACAACCAAATCCTCAACGAATAAAATGCTTTGAATTTTTCGGAAGAGACGTGTACACAATTTTGACAGTAAAAACTCATTCAGACACTTGCTGATTCGCAAAACGAAGAGTATACACAATTTTGACAGTTAAAACCAGGGATACTAAATTAACGAAACGATTTCATTTGTTTTTCACCGACTTCACAAAAAGGACAAGGTTATCAATTCGTCGGAATATTTTTTTATTATTATTTTTTTTTATGTATATTACCGCATAACTTTGGACCACGTTAACCGATTACTATAATTCTTTTTTTACGGGACAGGTGGTCCCATTCTATTTTGGTTTAAGTCCGATCCATGATATTTCGTCTATGCACTTCCTATGTTGCGAGGTCGAACCATTTCGATTTTCTAAAGAATCTGCCGATTTCGCTTATTGTAGATCCTGATAGGTCGGTTATCTGTGCTACCAGATGTTTTCCCAATGACTTGTGTCTAATGTTCGAAAGGCCTCGACATTCACAAAGGAAATGCTGAACACTTTCTTCGCCATCTTCTAGTGGACAGCTGCGGCAAATCATATTATGGGGTAGACCTATTTTGGCCGCATGTTTGCCTATGGGCCAGTGCCCCGTGATGGTTTCTGCAATTCTAAATACTTCTGGGCTTGATCTGCTAAGAAGGTCGAAGGTTTTCGCCCTGTTATAGTCAGGCCATAGTTTTCTCGATATCTTACAAGTCTGTATATCTGATCACCTGCGTCTAGCCAGTTCAAGGAAATGCGTAGTAATCTCTGTTTTGACTATTCCAAAGGGGCAACCCAGTGCCACCGCCTGGGATTCATCCAAACCGGCTCCTGCCTTCGCCAATTCATCCGCCTTCTTATTGCCTTATATGTCCGGGAACCCAGACAAGAGTGACGGTAGTTGACTGGGACACTGAGCGCAATATCACTTTGCATTCCCTAACCAGCTTGGATTTGGTAACCGGTTACGCTATTGCCAATAGCGCCGCCTGGCTGTCAGAATATATTGTTGCTTTACTCCTGTGCTCAACTCTATTGTCTAGGATTTTACAGGCTTCTAGGATCCCTAGAACTTCCGCTTGGAAGATGCTTGTATTCAGGGACCGTAACGGTTATAAATTTTATTATAAAAATTACTTTTTTTCCTTTATTCATTGGGTATACGTATACAATAATACATATGCATTCTCAAAAAAAATAAATTTTTGTGTGAGAATTTAGCTCAGATAATTAACAATTTCTACGCATACAGTCATGCAGTCGCTATTCAATTATATGTTGAGAAAAAAAAGATATTAAATGATATATAAAAATGCAGCACAATATGATAAAAACAGTAGAGTTAGTAAAAAATATAAGGTTTTTTTTTTTTTTTTTTTTAATCGTTATTAACTGAGTTTTATTTTTTGCTCAAAACAAAATGATAATTTTTTGAGTTTTACTTTTTAATCAGAAAATAATAGTTAAGTTTTAAGTTTAATTTTTTGCTCGGAAAATAATGGTTATTTTTTGAGTGTTATTTTTTGCTCGGTAAATAATCGTTACGTTTTAAGTTTTATTTTTGCTCGGAAAATAATGGTTACGTTTTGTTTTGAGTTTTAGTTTTGGCTCGGACAATAATGGTTACGTTTTAAGTTTTATTTTTTGCTCGGAAAATATTCGTTATTTCTTGAGTTTTATTTCTTGCTCAGAAAATAAAAATTATTTTGCGTATGCGTATGCGCATGCGTGAATAGACAGAAGGCGGCTGCATTGAACTTTTAACGCCACTGTGGAGTGCGTAATGAAAATACAGAGAGCAAGATACAAGGGCAGAAACAAAGACAAGGGCAACGGCAACACCACAGACACTCACAACCTATATTGAAGGATCCAGCCAATGATAAAGATGAAGAACAGGACAAAGTTAAATATAAATAAAAAGGCAAGGATAAAGATAATGATGAAAATGAAGATGAAGACGAAGATGAAGATGAAGATGAAGATGAAGATGAAGATGAAGATGAAGATGAAGATGAAGATGAAGATGAAGATGAAGATGAAGATGAAGATGAAGATG
>NW_016158192.1:30385-35315 GCF_001687245.7 Rhagoletis zephyria | reverse complement strand
GAAGATGAAGATGAAGATGAAGATGAAGATGAAGATGAAGATGAAGATGAAGATGAAGATGAAGATGAAGATGAAGATGAAGATGAAGATGAAGGTGAAGATGAAGATGAAGTGCAAATATTTTTCTATTAAGCTCACCACTTCATATAAAGCGGATACAGTGGATCTGCTTTTGATGTATGCATTTTTTGCTGTTAAGAGTGTCGCCTCACCTAGCAGCGATCTTATATAAATGTCGAGAAGCATTTCCATTGTTTTAAGTACAAAGGACGTAAGGCTTAGGGGTCTAAAATCTGTTGCTGTTTCGTGGTTTTTCCTTCCTGGCTTGGCTGTGAACACTACTTTACCCTTCTCTAGCTTTTAAGAATGTAGCACAGGACTTCGCTGTCCGGGGGTCTCCACCTTACCCAGTGTTGTATCTGAGGTGCTGAAATTAGAGCAAAAGAATGCATTTATACCATTTTTGATAAGAATACACGCCCGCGGTTTACCCACCTCGCTCTTATAGTAGAGTTTGTAATTTATGTTTAGTCCCATGACTGTATCGTGCTTGACCCAGGGCTCTTGAATTAGGCTAACGTCAATATCCTCCTGACTGAGGAGAACAGCTAGATTATCAGTAGCACATTTGGAGTGCTGCAGATTTATTTGGGCTACTTTAATTTCCGGTGCAGTATCATGCGTCAGCTTCACACCCATGAGAAGCTCACCAGCTCCATCAACCCTCGGATCTTCTTCTACCGGGGTAACCTCTCCGAGGAATACCCACACTCTAGCCTTACGGATACCGAGCAGAGCCGATAGTCAGCCTACTCTCAGGCATCTAGCGATTCTGCTCAAATGGCTAGCAGAATGGGCTTATTTGTAGGCCTTCTTAGCTCTTCAATCTTTATAAGCTCCCATACCCCGATCGCCGGTTTGTCTTTATTATGTAGCTTAAGACACCGCAGAAACTTTTCACCTGGTTCGTCCATCGGAGGCAGCCAAATGCGTGCACGTGGTCTCCTTGGAATGTCTTTAGCTGGGATCAGCTTGATCTTCAAGCAGACAAAAGTGTCGCTGATCTTGGCGACGCATCCAGCAAAGAAATCCAGGGAGAATGGGTCCGCACACTTGACTACGCGGTATCCCCGTAGAGATTCCGATGAGTCAAACTCTGGGTGAGGACCTTCGGGGTTGTCGAGTACGTACTTCATTACGCTATGAATTATACCATGACGGCGGTGGCGTACTCTTCTCTGTAGACTCTTCAATACCATCTGAAGAAGTTAGTCATCCACACATTGATTCAGTAGAATTCAAATGCATTCGTGTACAGGTTGGAAAAGGGTCTATTTACTTAGCTCTATGCTATATTCCTCCCCGATCTGACACATTGGTACATTCACAACATGTCTCTTTACTGAAATCAATTAATTTACTGACTAAACTATTTGATTCTATGATTTTGTTGGGTGATTTTACTTTACCAAGCATATCATGGAACATCATTGACAATGATATCGTACCATTCGCGTCTAGTGCGTGCAACAACGTATTTTCAGAGGAGATGGCTGAACTCTGCCTAACTCAGGTAAATGTACTTCACAATAAGTTTGGTAAAGTATTAGATCTTGTTTATGTTGATGATGCATCTAGGTCCGTTGTAAATAATGTGATCCACTAGTTTTGCCCAAAGATGTCTACCACCCTGCTATGGAGATATCATACGAAGTTATAAGTGATGGTCAAAATTGCGCTTTGATTTTTTGAAAGGCAACTTTAAAAAGCTTATCAAAGAACTGTCTAAATTGTCGTGGCCTGCATATAAAGAAAATATTGAACAAAACGTTTCACTTTTT
The DNA here is from genome assembly GCF_001687245.7 of Rhagoletis zephyria. Taxonomy (NCBI): domain Eukaryota; kingdom Metazoa; phylum Arthropoda; class Insecta; order Diptera; family Tephritidae; genus Rhagoletis; species Rhagoletis zephyria. The sequence goes on along the minus strand of NW_016158192.1, from coordinate 33,474 downwards.
AACTTTACTTTACATAAACTATTTGAAAAGCATGTGCCTAAACGCATGTATGTTCCTGAAGAACAAACACAGTTATGGTTCACTAAAGAACTGAGAAATTTGAAAAACAGAAAGTCACGTTATTTTAGATTACACAAAAAAACCGGTTTACACTCATACTATGTAAAATACTCACTTTTGCGTCATAAGTTTTTTGAATTAAACAAAAAGTGTTATAAAGCTTACTTGTGTAAAATCAAACGGCGTATAATATATAAACCCAAACTATTTTATGACTTCGTAAACTTCAAGCGACATTTACGTGGGTTTCCTTCCGCCCTGAAGTATCAAAATACTGTATCTGGTTATAATCAAACAATTTCTAACATGTTTGCTCAGTTTTTTAAATCCAATTATTCCATTAACTCACATGCTAACATTGACTATCCTTTTAAACTATGTCCAATGACCTCAATAAATATCCCAGTAATATCTCCCGATGATGTAGTAGTTTATCTGGAACCCTTAAAGCAGTCCTTCAGTTATGGTCCTGACCAGATCCCTACTTGTATTCTTATAAATTGTGCTGAATATCTCTATGAGCCGTTAACAGCGTTATTTAATTTGTCTCTTAAAGAGGGCGTTTTTCCAACTATATGGATGGGTTATCGTTCATAACCCCGTTACATAAAAGCGGTAGCAGATCTTCAGTGGAGATCTACCGGGGAATAGCTAAGCTTTCTGCAATTCCTAAATTTTGTTAAGCAATTATAACAAATCAGTTGACGCATTCTATCTCTTCTAGCATTTCATATAGTCAACACGGCTTTTGCAAGGGCAAATCAGCTTCTATCAGTTACTTGAATTAACATCCTATATCTCCAAAGAATTTAGTGAAAGCAAAACTGTTGATGTTATATATACTGACTTTAGTAAAGCATTTGACAAAGTGTGCCACTTGTTGCTCATCTATAAACTCGGTCTTCTTGGTCTTCCACCTAATTTTCTACGTTGGATCTCTTTATACCTCTATGATAGATCACAAAGGGTAATGTTAAAAATACTATCCCTGACGTCATTGATGTTACTTCAGGAGTCCCTCAAGCTAGCCACCTAGGCCCGGTTCTGTTCTTGCCTTTTATAAACGACATTTCTACAGATATACAATGTTCGAAAATTTTAATGTAAGCAGATGATGTAAAGCTTAATAAATCGTACGTTTCAATTAAAGAAAGGTCTTTGCTACAATCAGAATTAAACCGCATGGCTTACTGGTGTAAAGTAAATCTTATTCCTCTCAATCTTAAGAAATGTAAAGTAATGTGTAATAGGTAACCATAACCTGGAACAGGTATACAATTTTGTGGACCTTGGTATCACAATGGGTCCTAAGCTTAATTTTAATCTTCTCGTTAATGTGACAGTCAAAAAGGCTAAAGGTGTACTTGCATTTGTGGAACGATGGTTAAAAGAATTTTGTGACCCTTATATCACTAAAACCTTGTTGACAATATTAGTTAGACCGATCCCGGAATACGGTACGGTGGTTTGGAATCCAAGGTACAAAATTTACTCAGACAAGATAGAATCAATTCAAAAACAATTCCTACTTTTTGTGTGTTGGTGTTGGTTGATTTTTCCGACAGGGTGGTAAGATGATTCATTTTGGAACGAATTTCCGTCATCCCTTGTCAAGTATGGTTTGCAGACAAACAGGTTTCGGCGTTGTGCCATCTTCAGTGTCATTTTGCGTTCTGTCTGGTTCGAGTTTTTGTCCTTAATTTATGTTCATTTCTCTTAGGTAATGTGATTTTCGTCGATGATTAATTATTAGAAATGCCAGGTGTCCTTTTTTTATTTTAGAAGCAGGTAATAGGTTAATCTTCGCTGTCTCGAGATTAACATCCGTTGTGTTGTCTCTGTATAGTTTTTGCCTGCAGGTAGGTAAAAGTCGGTGATTTTTGTCCTGGTGGTACTTTGTGGTATGTTCGGAGTGTCCGTGCCTGTTGATTTGTTGTAATTTTTCTTTTTCTCATAAATTAATTTGAAGGGTTTGAATATAACATCCGATGCGGTATTTGTTTGTTCGTTTATTATTTTGCCGTCGAAGGTTTTTAGTTTGTATATTTCCATATTTTCTAGTACGTTTAGTCGCTGGCCTTTATGTTGTACATTCCGTACTTAGTTTCGCTGCCTTTCTTATTTGCGTTGGCGAACATTTGTTGTTAAACATGTGGTTAGCAAAATTTGACTCTGGTATTGCACTCGGTTTCTGTGTATTTTTGTTATAGTCCCTTATATGTTCGCGAAATCTTGTTTTTATTTTCCGTCCTGTTTGACCTATATAACTATGCTGGCATTTGAAAGTTAGTTTATACACTCCTTGTTTATCCAATGGGTCTTCTTGATTTGTGGTGTTCCGTAGTATCCGTCCTACGTTGTTATTTGTTCTGAATGATGTGCGAAAGAAACAGAGAAATCGCCGTGGAGATAACTAACAAACTCAGAACGACGTTGCGTCAAAACTACTTTAAATTTAATAACAACGTATACGTGCAAATAAACGGGCTAGGCATGGGCAACCCCACATCGGCGATCCTTATGGAGGTATTCATGCAGAATTTGGGAGAAAGGTACATGCAGTATCTTACGTCACAACTAGGAGCGACGTTCTACGCCAGATACGTTGATGACATCATATGTCTTATAACAAAGAAAAATGAAGAACAGATATTGGAATACCTCAACAAACAGCACAGCAACATGAAGTTCACAATGGAAGAAGAAATGGAAGGAAAGCTAAATTACTTAGATCTGACGATCAAAATAAATAAAAACAAGTAAGGGCCGTTTTCTAAAGTAACCTTTAACTTTAACGCTCACTTTATATTTAAAGGTTGGATTAAAAATAAAGCTATGTATAAAGTTAAGCATTTCTGTTATCGGTTTTTGACGAATATATGTTTCTTGGTTATAAACCAATTTAAAACCGATAATAAAATGCCGAACTTAGACTTTCTTAGGGCCGTTTTCTCAAGTAAACTGTATCTTTAAAGCTCACTTTATATTTAAAGGTTGCATTAAAATTTATCATTGTGTCTAAAGTAAAG
>NW_016158192.1:4832-30360 GCF_001687245.7 Rhagoletis zephyria | reverse complement strand
TCAAATTGCTAGAACGGTTAGCGAGATACATATATGTGATCATAAGTGGGCGGTGCCACGCCCATTTTCCAAAATTGTATCATAAGCGTATTTCTTGGTAAAAAATTGTTGCAACCATCAATTTTGAATAAATTATCTTTGATATTTACTGATTTAACGAGGATTTCGTATTTTTCTAAATTACCGTTATATGGGATGTGGGCGTGGTTATTGTCCGATTTTAAAAATTTTCGGCCATTTGGTATGCTGTAGCAGGACCAACAACTGTGCCAACCAAACTCGGTATGGTTATTGTGCTTGCCACATAAAAGCAAAGCGTTTTATACACCCCGGCTTATTGTATAGCGGTAGCTTTCGGAAAGGTNAAGTTCGGGCGGAGCCGAACATTAAATACCCGGCGCAATTATTAAATATATGTTTTCCACCTTTCCGAAAGCTACCGCTACACGATAAGCCGGGGTGTATAAATTTTAAGTAAATTAGCGTCCTTAAATTTCGAAATATTGCAGTTTCAAGCATTTCTGAAATATACCGTTATATGAAAAGCGGTCGTAATTTTAGTCCGATTTCAATAATTTTCAACACAAACAAAACCAAAAATATTAACGAAAAAACTAAAACTTCGAGCAGCGGAGGATCGTCGGTGCCGGCATCCAAAGCTGTCTCTACCCCGGTTGGGGGTCATGAGGAGGCGAAGGCATCTCCGGCTAAGGCCACGAGTGGTGCCTGTACGGCCAGCGCCGTAGGGAAACCGGAGCTGGCTAGCGACAAAGCTTCGAGCAGCGGAGGGTCGTCGAAGTCGATACCCAAAGCTGTATCTGCCCCGGGTGGGATTTTTAGCCCTGCAGAGGCGAAATCGCCCGCGTTAAGGGTTTAAGTAGGGCCTGCACGGCCAGTGCCTCAAGGGGTTCGAAGCCAACTCTTTCTGGTATGTCGGCTAAAGGCGGCGATATTCTGCCGCTAGCGGGTAGCGCCTGTGCGAAATCGCACAGAGTATCTGGGGTTGTTTGCGTGGCGGAACCGCCAGCACCTCTCGCCAGGGCCTCTCGCCGCGTGTCTTCGAAGACAGGGGAGGCCTAACCGGCGCCACCGCGGCGATAACGCTCGAGTGGGCTAAAAAAGGTGGTCGGCGATGCGGAGTCTGCGACATCCGCGCAGGCGAAGGTAGCCGAAGGCGTGAATGCGCTATCGACTATGAAGCAGCATAGATAGCGGGAGGGGGAACCTCTACCGTTAAGAACCTTCAGGGAGGACAGCGCCACCACTCACGAGAAGAGGCCACCGCCTAGGTGTGAGAGTGCCGGATGGCACCATGGGCTGCAAAAGCTCACGAGGTGCGCCTACGTGGCGGATCTTCCGATGCGTCCACGGGCTCGGGTATGGCTCCCTACCGAGCTTACCTCTCCAGAATAGATCGAAGGAATACTTCGTTAGTGCAAGGCATCCCTCCCGACGCATAACTGGAGGGTTCTCTGGCCGGAGAAGACCGAAGAATCATATCGGCAAACGCTGATACTGCTTAATACAGCGTCCCTCGGTGCTCTCAGCGCTACCAAGGGGGTCATATACTATGGCTTCGAGAAGGTGGTTCTACGGATCCAACCGACCGCCAAAGCAGATGACCCTCTGCCTCCAGCAACATCGGATTGAAGAAGGGAGGTCATTGACTCCGCCAGCATTGAGTTGGGAGACTCGGCTCCATCGGATGCTGAGAGTATTGGGGGCGGCTCCTCTGCCGGCGGGTCCGTCTTCAGTCTCGAGTGGTTGTTCGTTGGGGTCGATGTTCGAGGGCGCGGAACTAGCGCTCATGGAGGATATTCTGGTTAATGAAGATTCTGCAGATTAATCTCCAGCACTCCAAGGCGGCTAGGGCATTCATGCTTATCAGAAGTGAACTAAAATCTTTTATTTTGCATAATTTTCGCAATCAGGACATGGTGACAATCAGGCTGGATAACTCTGGCTAATATCCACCTATACGCCGCACGATGACGAGGTGGAGCCACCTCCAATACTGCTCAGGAGCGCTCTAGCGGAAGGCTGGCGTGATCTTGCACACTTGCGAGGTGAGTCACTTTTTGAGTTTATCTAAGTGAAAACTTACATATCTGTAACAGGGGGAATTCCCTTACGTTTATAACTGCTGCCCGGGAGGAGGTTCTTGACCTAACACTGGCTTCATCTGAGACAGCACCTTTGATCTTGGATTGGAGGGTTCTAAGCAGGGACCGTAACGGTTATAAGTTTTATTATAAAAATCACTTTTTAATCCTTATTAACTGAGTTTTATTTTTTGCTCGGAAAATAATCGTTCCGTTTTAAGTTTTATTTTTTGCTCGGAAAATAATCGTTACGTTTTAAGTTTTATTTTGTACTCAGAAAATAATCGTTATTTCTTGAGTTTTATTTTTTGCACAGAAAATAAAACTTAATTTTTGCGTTTGCGTATGCGATTTTTTGCACTTTTTCTTTAGAAATGTGGTTCTCTTTCTCTTATTTTCCGAGCAAAAAATAAAACTTAAAACGTAACGATTATCTTCCGAGCAAAAAATAAAACTCAAAACATAACGATTATTTTCTGAGTAAAAAATAAAACTCAAAATATAATGATTAAACTTCATTTTTATAAGTAAAAATTAAAAAATAAGAATCAGTGCCACTGAAGGAGTACCTAGTAATAAGAAATATATTGGCTTACTCCTTATGCACGTAGCATTTCGTAATCGTTATTATAAGCGAACACTATTTTTGGGATCATTGGTATATTCAATTCTCTTAGGAGACACGCGTCCTCCTAGCAAGCCCTTCAGGAACCTGAGGAGCACCAACTGGAATCTGTATAGCAGGAACCTTCGCGGAGTGCTCCCTGATGCGCCAGAACCAAATCCTGTGCAATCGGTGAACTCGCTGGATGAGCTTGTTGAAGTTTTCAGCTCTGCGTGCAGGGATGCTCTTGAAAGCGCATGTCCGCTGAGTTTTCAGAAAGGTGGAGGGAAACCCCTTTAGTGAACTGTGGAGCTCTCTGAGTTAAGGGCGTCGAGCAGACGACTTGTCAATAGGGCCGTAGGAGTAAGTTGTCTTCTGATTGGGAACTCGTGGGGGCGAAACATCGAGAATAGGGCAATAAAGGCATCAGTGGCCTTGTATTGCAGTAGGGGTGCTATTGGTAAGAGATGGGCTATCTCGCCTAAAGTTGTCTATTGGCTCTACGAGACTGTAGTCAAGCCAATTATGTTTTATGGCGCCCTAGTCTGTTGGAACTCACTGGAAAAGGCTACACTAGCTAGGCAGCTGGAAATCGTACAACGGGCTGCATTAATTGGTAAAAGTGGGGCACTGCGGACCGTCCCCACATTATCATTGAACGTACGGCTAAACGTAGTGCCTGTCGACATTGCAGGCAGAATTGTCGCGGCGCGAACAGCTATTAGACTCAGGGAAATTAATTGGTTGACCAACTTAGGGACTGGACACTCTGGAGTTGGGGCTTCGATTTCATCCCGGATCGTACGGATTACTGCACTACCTGCGTGGCTGACGATATGGCCGGGGAAGGAATCTGCGAAACGTTATCACCGTATAAAGAGCGGCTGGGGGTGCCACTGATCACTGCGGTACACTCGTGGATAGATGGGCCTCATGTCAGCTCAGCGAGCGCTGGGCGACTGCCACGACATGTGAGATCGCAAGGTCCTTTTGGCCAAAGGTTGACCGGGGCGGTCGAGGGCACTACTCACACTCACAAGGCTGTGCTCTCACTTCTGGTGGGGGTTTTAACGGATCACTGTCCTATCGGTATTCACGAAGTAAGGCTGAACATTTTACCGGACCCCTTATGTCGCAGTTGCCTGGAAGAGGACGAGGTAGAATCACCTCAACACAACCTTCTTAGGTGCCCAACGTTTGCTAAGCTCAGGTTAAAGTACTTTGGCTCTCACTTTCTAAATAGCCCTAACGAGCTCTGGGGCATTGAGATCAGCCGTATTCGTAAATACATAATCGACTCGGAGCGTTTTAACGTTAAAGTTTAGGGGGCCGTTCCAAATTGTGTTATCACAAAGGACAATTTTACATTGTCTAAGTGAGCTCCGGTTACACGGGGCTGCCACCTTACCTAACCTAACCTATGTATTTTTGTCTGAAGGATCTTACTTAAAAAAAATTTTTCCGGTGAATTTAACCCTTTTCCTGTCGGAACCGGAAGTCGGTAATACGGCCAAAAGATATCACATACCCAACTTGGTAATTCATAATTTTTTGTACTTCAATAAAAATAGTTTCGTATACTTCAGAAGCCCAGGACGAGTTGAAGTTCGAAGGTAATTTAGAGGTTGAAAAGAACATTTGCCACAAAAAAATTTCAAACAAATGTTGCGTGTTTTTTGTTAGACTCACAATCTGAATCTGAAGTAAAAATATGTCTGTTGAATTAAAAAAATTGACTTCCAGTCAGTTTAACCTACTTCTGGTCAAAAGCGGATGTCGGTAATACCACCAAAAGATAGAGCATCTCTGATTCGGTAGGTTATATGTTTGCGTTATTCACCAAAAAACATTTCTCTCCATTTTAGAGGGGGTGGACGGGTTGTCCAAACGGACAAGCATCATCCCATTTTCTTCTAGATTTATTTGGTAAAAATCTTTATTTTAAACAAGTGTCAACTTGTATGATTAAAAAAAAATCAGATCTTTAGAAAAATTATTGTGGTTGACTGTTGACTGACGAAATCTAGTGAATACACTCGCAAAAAAGGGAAGTTGGAACAAAACTGACACTCATTATTGTATACCTGTCACTCACTAAAGCACAGATGGGCAGCGTCTGCCCGGCGGGCGACTGCGCGTCGTATTCGTGTATGCATACACACTCTGCTTGAGAAGGCAGCGAAAGCCTCATTCAACTGCACGACGTCTTGTTCGCACGCAAACAGTGACATCAATTGCACGCCCACTTTGCTTGTCGAGACTGCCCACCTCTGCACTAAAGTAGTCTTTCTTCATCGAAACGTTGATGGAGGTGGTATGGGAGCTAAAAAAAAAATAAATTGAAAATAAAAATTCGCGTCGTCGATTCGACGAAGAAGTGCCGTCTAGGGTTAAATATGAGATATGCAAATCTGTGTTTGTACTAGAAATGATCACGGGCCGGGCACGAAAAAGCCCGTTGTTAATGCTACAAAAATATTTCAATTCAATTTATGTAAAAATATTTGTATTTTATTTTATTTATGTACCAGTTAATCATTTTAAACTAGCAACCAAATTTATGTAATCGGTTTATATGTGAGATAAATAAAGTGAAACAATGTGGCAGCAACTAAGCTCAAATTTAGATAAGCTTTTGTTTTTATACAAAAATATGTATTATCTAAAATTTGTTTGATAAGAGGAAAGCAAAAAAAAAATACTTAGTAGTTTTGCTTACGCATTCATAAAATACCTTTAAATGTTTTTGAAAGTTGAATTTCCAATCGTGTCGGGGCGGGCCTGAAAATTGAGACCCGTGCCCATCTCAAGTATGTACCAAACAAAAACAGCTGTTCACCACAAAATATAAAAAACAAACAAATGCGAAAACAATTCCAAGGAACAAGCCACAGTGTTGTCACTTGTTTGGCATATTTAAATGAAGGTGATCTGAAACCCAACGAAAGTGAAATGACATTTAAATAACAATCCATAGTTAAACATAAGTTTCATTTAAATTTTCATCTGATTTTATCTTGTTTCGAATGATCAACTTCTCTGTTGTACGTCGTAAACTTTAAACGCCTAAAACTATATGCAGGGCGTTCGCAAGACATTTCACAGTGTTTCACACTGGTGGTTTCAAGTCCTCTAAACGTTTATTTAAGCCTTCAAAATTTAAGACATACAACATCACGACAATATCCAAGTAAGAATGCTGTCTGTTAACTAATGCGTATATATACGGTGACCAAATTTCTGTGGCCAAAAATCGGGACATTTGAGTAGTCCACTTGCAAAGCGCGCTATGTAAATTTTTTTCGATTTTTAGTTTTTAGAGGATTACGTACCAGTATTTATAGTAGTTTCATGTCCACTAACAACACAGTGCAAAATCTTTTTATGTTCTGAATTAAATAGCATCAAATGTTAACTCTTCTTCCAAAAGTCGCTATCACACTTATTTATAAACTTTCAAAACTATACATCTTCTGATGAACTTAGAAAACTGCTTAAGGTCGTATAGACTGTTAATGTTATCTTATGTCATGTTATGTTATGTTACAATTTTATAAGGCCCTTATTTATCCAAATTTTCAGGTAATAATAAAAAAGATTCAATTTAAATGTTACTTGTTGTCGTAGTCGTTTTTTCAAATTTATGGCTTTCTATTATAAAATCACATAACGCTGTTTGCAAGTGGACTACTCATTTCTAAAGCATCGAATCCGAACATTAAATTTTGTTTCACTGTCAAATGAAAAGACTTAGCCTCTAGATGTGTAATTAAGTATTATTTTTATGAGTAGGGTTGCCACCTTTTTAAAAACTATAAGATCCTTGGCGTTCGTTCTATAAAAAAATGAGATACCCTAGGGTTGCCACCAGTTTAAAATTACTATTTTCTTTACATAGTATAAAGGAAAGTCGAGATATTTTGACTACGCTACTGAATGGATTTAGACGAGATTTCTAAGTATATAATAAACGAAGTGCACGATGACTTATGATTTCTTTCTCCAAATGCGTAAATGTACATTAATATGCATACATTCAGCTCGTGGCGAGGCCTCGCGCTTACATGGCCGGCTAGTTTATTATAAAAATGTAACTTACTATCTAAAAAAACATGTACATCAAAATTTGTAGAACATTTATAAAAATTCGACGAATTTGAATAAATATTCATCACAATTTTAAACATTTTAGTCAGATTTTCTAGAATTGTTTTGAGTATGAAGTTTCGTAGCTCATTCAGTTTTAGTAAAATAAAGTGCAAAGTCGAAGAGACTTGGACTTACCGTTGATTTTTGGCAATTTTTTGTTCGAGCATTTTCTTCCATACACAGTATGTTCAACAATTTTTCTAAGAATGTTTCTAATGAATCTAATTATAAAGCTAAAAATTTTGATGAAACTTTGTAGAATTTCGGTCATTTTTGTACAAAGTTGCAAATTCTGACTTACATGGTCTTTGTTAGATAACGAGCCACATTTTTATAAGGAATAAACATTAAATAATCGAATTGCAACAATTAATCAAAAAAGAGGTGAAAAGCTAATTTCTACCTGAGGATGTACACGCAGAACTGAAACTACTGGTTGAACGAAAGAATATAATCCGCTGAGACGTACCTAACTATGAACCAACGACGATTTAACACGGCTATAAATAGTGACAGACAAACAGAAACTATTCAGAATGAGAAATGACACTGAAGATGGCACAACGCCGAAACCGGTTTGTCTCCAAACCAAATTTGACAAGGGATGACGGAAAATCGTTCCACATTACATCATAAATAATTATATAACAAAAAAGGCAACTAGGAGCTAAGGCTATCGGCCTGACTAATTACTAAGAGATTTTATAATATATTATAAAGTATCCTTAGGGTAAGATTCATGTGCCAATATATGTTAGTATATGCTTATATTTGGTATAAGAGGTTACATTGATAAGTAAAATTAAAAATATTTGTTATGCTTTCAATACTCAAAGTCTTAAGCATAGTTGTGGGGACTTTGTTTTCGAATATATGATCTCGGGCGCATTTGTATATTTTACAATCATCAAGAATGTGTTTTATGGACAGTGGACATTGGCACATTGCATAAGTTGGTGGTGGCTCTCCTTTCAGCAAGTATTCGTTAGTGATCTTTGTATGACCCATACGTAGCCTGGTGATAGTTCGGAGTTGGTCTGAGGAAGCTGATGCGGGTAAGATAGGTTTAAAACGATGTGGGTTGTAGAATTTATAGCCGTGTTGATATGTTTCCCAGCCAGATGCTATGAGCTCCTTGAAGTGGTTATTTACTTGCCGGGCGACATCGGATTTTATTAAAGGTAGAAAGTATATACAAGGTGATTTGTGGGCTGCTTTGGCAGTAATGTCCGGTGTTGTATCAAAAGATCTCTTGAATTTTCAATAAGCGGTTCTTTATTACTAGAATTTTGGAGTGCAGTTACAGACGATTTACTATCGGTGCAGATTATGTATTTCCCTCTGTTTTTTGTGGCATGCTTAATAGCAAAGTTAATGGCAACTAGCTCAGCGGCGAAAACTGAACTGTGCTGAAAAAGCAGTCCTGTTGTAATTATTTTCCCTTCCCCTAATACTACCGCAAGAGGCCTCGATTGAGCTGTTTTCGATCCATAAGTAAATAGAAATTTCCATCCTTTTTTTTGGAGGATTGTTTGATTTCCAAAAATGATTTTTGATATATAGTAGGATTTGTTGTTAGTTTGGGGTAGTCCAGAAGTTTAGTGTTAAAAATGGTAGATGGTAACTCCCAAGAAGGAAATTTTGTTGTTTTGGTAAGAACAGGTTTAAAGGAAATTCCCATTTCTTTTGCGTATTGAATAGCTTCTTCGAGCAATATTTTCCGCGTCTTTATTTAGAATTGCGTTGTTTGTCAAATACAGTTTGCTGATTAAACAAAGGACGGTTTCCTGATATCGCTCATTAACAGACATGAGTCCAGACTCGGCCTCCGAATGGCGGCGTGGTAAGGTGCATTCAAAAGTGCTACAGTGCATTGTCCATAAATCGGTAGACCGTAGTCGATTACCGACAAAATTAGAGATTTGGTTATATTGACAAGAGTTTCGGGATGTATTTTACTATACTTAGATGAAAAGTATTTTATAATGCTTAATCTAGAGTTAAGTATTTTCTTAAGTGTATACAATGTTGTTTAAAGTTTAGTGTCTTGTCAAAGACGATACCTCAAATTTTTAGATACTTAAGATTGTTAATTACATAGTTATTGTATACAAAATTGGAGTTTTGACAGATTTTCTTCCTGCATATGTGCAGAAAGTAACATTTTTCGTAGAATAAATTTGCTCCTGATGTTTTTGACCATGCAGAAACTTCATCAAGGATTTTGGAAAGCCTATTTTCCGTTTGAATTGGATCATTATTTTTTGAGAATATGAGTACATCGTCGGCATATATTGAATGTTCAAGCTCATATTTATTAATTATTCTACTAATTTCATCGAAAGCGATGTTAAAGAAGACTTCGGAAATAGGGGAACCCTAAGGTATGCCATTATATAAAAAAACTCTATTAGAGTAATTTTTGTTTACTTTGACCCTAAAAGTGCGGTGAGTTAAAAAACTTTTAACAAAGTTGTAAACTTTTTTACCAAGTTGCCATTTTGTTAGTTGCCTTAGGACTACGTGAGCACCAATTCTGTCAAATGCCTTCTCGAATCCAATCCGAGTATTGATACATGATTTCGATTCGAAAGGGCAGAGCACAGATAGTGCTCGAGGTGGGGGAGTGCATCAGATGTACCTTGCCCTGATTTGAAAGCTACTTGCTTATGACTAGCGCGGTTATCTTTTAAGGCGAGCCACATAATTCGCTTAGCTACTATCTTTTCCAACACCTTGCTAATGCATGAAATTAATGATATTGGCCGATAACTACCTATTTCCTCTAGTGGCTTGTTGGGTTTTAAAATGGGAACAATGTTGGCATTTTTCCAGCTTCAAAAATTCTGTTAAATAGTTCAAGTAATCTATTTTTCATGCCAATAGGCAGACTTTTGAGCATTGGATATGATACTCTACCATAACCAGCGGTTTTTCCTTTGGAAAAATTAACTGCTTCCTCGAGCTCGGCCATAGTTATTCCTTTTTCAATAATTTTGGCAGCAGCTGAGATTACACGTGGGTTATATTCCGACGTACCTAAGGTTGCTGATTTTTCCGAAATGCATTCTGCTGTAAAATTATAATCTTTGGAATAATTTGACCAGGTGGTGGAAAAATGATCGGCTACCTCTTTCGACGAGGAAATAATACCGTTGTGTGTGCTGATAACTGAAATTTTACTTTGCCGGAAGTTACCTGTCAAAACATTGACGTCATGCCAAATTTGTTTTGGGCTTGAATTAGGGTTGATACCAGCTGTAAGTTTTTCCAAATTAGTTCTTTTGGCTGCTTTATCTTGACGTCTGAAATTTGCGTTTGCTTTTTTATAACTAATCAAACTAGCTTCCGTTCTTTGCCTCTTATATCTGTGGTCGTAAGCAATAACCGCCTAAGTCGACTTAACAAAGAATTGATTTATATATGCTATCGTTTTCTGCAACTATTATTCCATGTCTATGTGAAGCTCCCATCTCGTTACCTATTCTATTTAAAAAGTTATAAATGAAAGTCTTTTGGTTTCCCCATAAAGTTAACATTACAACCCAAATCTTTAAAGCGCTTTTTCTCGAATTCAAGCGCTTTTTTTCGACTTAGGCGATTATTGCTTATGACCACAGATATGTTGCCCACCATTTTTGCTTTTCGGTCCTAAGTAAGGCAAGATTCCGGTTCCACCAAGGTACTGAAAGGTTTAGAAAACTTGTCTTTGTTTGTGGTATACAAAGATGGGCAGCAGATCTAATAGTTGTTTTATGGTAGCAGCTTCTTTATTTATGTTTTCAGAGATCGGTATTTTGGACGGCAACGTGTCGCAGCTTTCTTGAAATTTCGACCATTCGGCCAAATCGGTAATAAATTTTGGAGTTTTACTAGAGTTCAACGTAGTTATAATCGGAAAGTGGTCGCTTCCATGGAGGTTGTTAAAGATTGTCCATTTACATTTTGGGGCTAGGACGGCAGAACAAAGTGTAACATCAACATTAGAAAAAGTTTGGTGGGTGGAAAAATGCGTGGGTGAATCGTCGTTTAAAACGATTAGGTTGGAGGCGAGTATGACGTCTTCAATTACTTTACCTCTTGAATTTCCGGTGGAAGAGCCCCAAGTTTAGATCGCCTAGTAATACCATAGGGGTTGAAATATTGTCGAAAATAGGGAAGAAATCTTTTGAGGTAAAGTTCTGGTCTGGAGGCATATACAGTATATTTTGCTTTGCTGCCTTTATGTTTAAGTGCACATTTAAGATACCTACCCTAAAATGAGCACTAGCGGCATTATTTTTAACATTTATAAGGAAACTCCTCCGATAGATGCATTCAACATACCTGCGCATTGGCGATACCATCCTTAAAAATTATGCGAATATTATTGACTCTCAAAGAAAGTATTAGNTAGTTATAATCGGAAAGTGGTCGCTTCCATGGAGGTTGTTAAAGATTGTCCATTTACATTTTGGGGCTAGGATGGCAGAACAAAGTGTAACATCAACATTAGAAAAAGTTTGGTGGGTGGAAAAATGCGTGGGTGAATCGTCGTTTAGAACGATTAGGTTGGAGGCGAGTATGACGTCTTCAATTACTTTCCTCTTGAATTTCCGGTGGAAGAGCCCCAGAGTGGGCTCCAGGAGTTTGGATCGCCTAGTAATACCATAGGGGTTGAAATATTGTCGAGAATAGAGAAGAAATCTTTTGAGGTAAAGTACTGGTCTGGAGGTATATACATTGATATCAGCGAAAATTTGAAACCTTCGTTTATTTCAAGCACAATAGTAGAAATGTTGGATACTATATTCATTTGCTTATGGGGTATATCTTTTTTAATGAGTACGGAAATGCCCTGTTTGCTGGTCGTATTCTGACTCCAGTTGAAGAAATAACTTATATATGCGATTGGTGAGTAGGGTGTGATATTTGAGGGAATGTGGGCTTCTTGTAGACTTATTATTGACGGATTGTATTCTTTTATTAAAAGTTGAAGCTCCTGGAAATTGTTCCATTCCATTGTGTTAAGATTCCATTGCATTATGGAAGTCATTTTTTGTAGAGAGAAGGAGTTAATGCACTTTTATTTAATTTCTGAAAATGAATGAGTGTTAGAATATTACCAAAGAGTGTTTTCATTTAGAGGTGAAGTTACATGATGCAATAATACAAGGTGTTATCGGTTGGCAACTTCTCACTCTAATTCCGCCATATTGACTGCCTTAGGTGAAACAGTGTTACTTCTTCAACAATTCTTTGCCTATTAATATAGTTAAACTTTTTTTTATTTTTTCTCAAATTTTGTTTAGAAGAAAATATGAAATTTTATATTTTTCCCCCAAATGGAGATTAATTTCTTCCCGTTTTTCTTCTTATTATACTGAGCTAAGGCAGTGTCAAATCGAGCTGTCACAACTGATACCACCTTGTATTATTGCATCATGGTGAAGTTAGGAATCATCATCAGAAACCATTGCTGTGTCTGTGGAGGTATGGAGATTTCTATTGTAGGTGCTAAAGTCTATTTCGAAATTGTCGTCGTTGTTGTATAAATTGAGAGTAGGGTTAATAAGAGAGTTATATACTGAAGTAAGAGAAGTTGAATCAAGTTCTTGTGGGGAATTATTTGGTGATTGATCAACTGAGTGTGGTGGATATTGTGTTTGCAAGTGGATAGAGAGAGAATCATTTACCTCGTTTATACGAAGGTTTGAATGAAAACACATCAACTGAATGCGATTTCCAGTATAGTGTTTATAACATGCATTTCAAATCGGATTATGTGGCAACGCTACTGAAATGGATTGAAGTCGGCTGTTAACAACTTAAAGGCTGCCAGTCAGTGTTCGGACTACTCAAGCTCGATTCAGTAGTACATATGTATGTAATTCGAAAAATCAGGGCAAAACAAAATTTCCGTAGTAGAGTTGGATTTTTAATTTACGAATCAAACATTGTAAGTTTTACATGAACAATAGTGCAAGTGTCGACGCCTTTCAATACGAACATTTTTCCTCTTATGTGGTCAGCAGCAGGTGTAGGTCGAATAAATTTAAAATGTTCACGAAGTTTGACTAAAAATTCCGCAGTATTGACTTGTTGGTCATTTTCAGTAAAGAATTCATTAGGTAAACGCAAATGATCATCGTAGATCAAGTCAGATGATGATGCTCGCAAATCATCTTTAAATGCAGTTCTCAGGCCAAGTAGAACAGAAGGCAATATGTAAATGTTAGGATGACGCTTTACATGATCTGTGCCATCTTTCCACCATACCGTTCGATTGTGGGTGATATGCTGTTGTGCGAGATCGCTTTGAACCAGTCATTACTGCTAGTGATTTGAAAAGATTAGATTCAAATTGCGTGCCTTGATCGGTTGTAATGATTTTTGGACAACCGAATCGTGATGTCCAAGTTGATCAAAATTCACTAGCCACAGTTTGCGCTGACATGTCCTTGGGTGGAACAGCTTCGGGCCATCTTGAGAATCTGTCGATCATCGTTAGGCAGTATCTATAGCTTTGAACAAGCGGCATTTTATGACAATGTCTATATGCACATGATCAAAACGACCATCAGGTACAACAATTTTGTTTGGCGTGAAACGATTATGTCTGGCAATTTTTGCTCGTTGACAGTTCTGGAAAGTGCGACACCAGCTCTTGACTTCCTTTTTCATGCTTGGCCAGATGTACTTGGAACGTAACTCTTGTAGCGTCGCTCGACCGCTCGGATGCGAAAGTCCGTGTATAGAGTCGAAAATTTGTTTGCGTAGTGCGTTCGGAATATATGGACGAACATATCCAGTTGAAATGTCGCAATAAATCGATAACTTTTCAAAATGAACAATTTGTAGCTTTAAAGAGTTATTACCTTCAAGTAGCGTTCGTAGTTCTTCATCTACTTCCTGAGCAGATTGAATAACCTCCGTAGAGACGTTTTTAGGCATTGTGATTTCATTAATTCGCGAGAACGCATCTGCGACTGTGTTGTCAGGTCCAGAAACATAGATGATTTCCGTTGTAAATTGCGAAATAAAATCTAAATTTTTCAGTTGTCTGGGTGATGCTTTATCTGGTTTGTGGTCTGTGTGTAGTTCTCTGTCGTAAGTGCTGTAACCTCTTTGGGATTTTGACAGTTTGCATGAGAAAAACCCAAGAAGTCTCCAGGTATCGTAAAAGTTTTGCTCTAGTACGGCTCCAATAGCTGAATCTGAAGCATCCGTCACAAGTGCTAGGTCTAAGTCGGGAGGAGGATGCGCAAGCATGGTTGCTTCACAAAGGCTCCTTTTGCAGCTTTCAAAAGCATTTTCGGACTCTGTTGTCCATGGTACTCTCCTCTTATAATTTTTCTTCGAATTCCCAACTAGTTCATTGGGAGGCGCTTGAAGTTCGGCCGCATGAGGTATGCAACGACGGTAGTAGTTGATGACACCAATAAAGCGTCGCAGCTCACAGATGTTCTCTGGCTGAGCATAGTCTCTGACTGCCTCAATATGATCTGTAGGTGGACAACAGCCATCTTTGTTAATAATGTAACCAAGAAATCTTACCTCAGGTACACCTAAATGACACTTGTTGACATTGATGGTAAACCATAGTGTTGAAGGCGTTCAAAAACGATTCCCAAATGCTCGCGATGTTGATCAGGAGTCTCCGGCATGATTATGATATCATCGATGTAGCAGAATACGAAGTTAAGTCCTCTTAAAACTGAGTCCATAAATCGTTGGAAAGTCTGAGTAGCATTTCTTAAACCGAAAGGCATATACAAAAATTCCAAAAGCGAAACGGTGTACAAACGGCGGTCTTTTGTATGTCTCATCAGCCATAGGTACCTGGTAGTAAGCCCTTACAAGGTAAAGGGTCGTGAAAAATGATTTGCCATATACGTTTTCAGCAAAGTCATGTATGTGAGCTATAGGATATCGGTCTGGCACTGTTTGAGAGTTGAGTCTCCTATAGTCACCACAAACTCGCCAACCACCTGTTTTTTGGCGCCCAAGCGCTGTTGGAAGGGCGACAGATACCCTGCTCCATAAGAAAATCCATTTCAGTTTTCGCAGTTTTAAATTTATCTCCCGATAAACGGCGTGGACGATCGGCAACTGGCGAACCTGTCGTCTCAATGTGATGCACGACTATTACATCATGCGTTGATTTGCGTTGTACGGAAGTCTTTCAATTTCCTTAAGTAAATCGGAATATGTTGTCGCCTTGCTCAGTGTTGAAATTCCAAACTCCCTAGTTTGTAAAAATTCACCACGGCTAGTTAGACTATGGTCAAACAGGCCAATTAGCTGAGGCAATCAAGCTTTAAATTGCTATATTGAGTTTGGTGTTCACACACACGTCAGCTGCCCAATTAGCGATACGTAATCAGCTGTGATGTAAAAGTTGTTACAATCGTACCTTTATTTAGTTTGAAAGTACATTCGGTACAAACACTAAATTTTAGGTACATTTGGAAGTTAGCCAAATAGCTTCTCAGGAAATCAGTTCTTATTTTTACTGACATTTCAATGCATTTTCTGGTGCGGGAAACTGGTCTAATAGCTTCCCTTCTTTGTGAAGAGGCATACAAATGATACAGAAGGGTGGTCAAAGTAACGCAACTGTAGTTGATTTCGCCAGATAGATGCAAAATATTTCTTTTTAAAACGTCAGGTCAAACAACTAGGAGGAAAAGTACAGAAGTTGATGTGGCATCGATGGGAATTGTTACCTCCTATTTTTCTTTATATATATAAATACATATTTACTTTTTAGGTACATCTATCTACTTTTAGGTAAAGGATCCGTAAATTAGGTACAATTTTATAATTCAATTTTCCATCCCTGATGGAATATCAGCTGTAAAAGAGGCCCAGAAACAAACAGCTGATTGCTCATTGTTCAATAAACATGCCTCCAAGTCAAAATTAAACATACCTAGCAGCATGATACAAAAAAGAAGGTAGTTCTTTTGTCACTTTTTCTTCGCCATATTAACAACCTGACAATTAAGTAGATTGTGACATTTCGTGCTACAGTATGCAATATCTAAAATCCTCCAAATTTTATTATTAATTTTTTATTTACAAATATTTTGTTCTTAGAATCGAAATTCGAACTAGTAAAAGGTACTTTGTATTGTTTGTACAATAATTTTGGGTTGTTGTGT
Source organism: Rhagoletis zephyria (assembly GCF_001687245.7). Classification (NCBI taxonomy): domain Eukaryota; kingdom Metazoa; phylum Arthropoda; class Insecta; order Diptera; family Tephritidae; genus Rhagoletis; species Rhagoletis zephyria. Next base: position 14,359 of record NW_016158192.1, on the reverse strand, counting down.
CACAAGACTTAACCCAAAGCAAAAACTTTTAACACACACGTGTGGTCAAACAATTAAACGTTAGTTTAAAATAAAAAATTCAAGTTTTCATATACAAATTTATGAATAAATTCGGTTTGAAATATGGACCTTCTTGTAAAAATTACTGTGATCTGCGTAGCCGGAGTTGGACTGATGAGAATTTATTTTGTCTAAGCGCTGCCGAAATTTTACCCAATTTGTCAATGGGTCCGTACCTCCGTCTCCGCCCCCATCCCAAATAACCGAACATTTCCCTTTTTGTATTTTAAAGAGAATGCTCAATAAGTTGATAATTGTGTTTCTAGTTTTCATTCTAACAATAAATCACAAATTTTGTTTCACACCAACTCCAATATTGAGTAAAATATATTTTAATTTTATCCAAAGAAATAACGATATTGTCGAAATATACTAGAATTGGATAATACTCACTTCTCTGAAAGTCATGAGGCCTATGGGTCCCAAAGTAAATTCCGTTTTCACGTTACTTGAAAGACATGGACAAAGACAATATCGAAATGTGTAATTTCAGTGTCCCAATTATATCAGAAACAATCTTATCCGATATAGAAAACTGTAATAGTCCTGGCTAGCTACATTGTGTAATAATCAGATGACATAATGACACTAAACATTTTAAAATATGTTCACTAAAATTTTATTAATGTAAAAATAAAGATTTTGGCAAGTAGTTATCGAATTTAGTGTAAAATTTAAACGTTTTTAAGATAAGATATTAATTATTTTTAAAAGGTAAATGTTAATACAACTATTTTATTTATACTCCCAAATTTAGGATTTAAAAACCCCTCTACCAAAAAACTTAAATTGGGTAACCCCGCTTCGATTTTTTTACAATTGAGCAATTGTCAAAAATCTCCTTTTTAATCAAAAAGTTGTTTATTGAAACTACCTTCTTTTTTGTATCATGCCTAGCAGGGTTGCATAGAGAATCTGACACAAATTGATTGCCAATTAATTATTAATTGGAAATTAATAATTTGAATTTTCGTATGATAAATTGTGTAACAATTAAGGCCTAAATTGGTGAAAAGGTTCCTAATTGCAAATAAGGTGCCTGTTTGAACATAGTCTTAATTTCGTAGTATTGTCTATTAGACGTCGTTGTTTGAGATCAATGAGTAAATTAAAATTGACTAGAAAATGAGCTCCAAGTATGGGTGTGCGTACGTCGGCAATCATAAATAACCATTTGAATTCACGACGAAGTCCAAAATCAAGCTTAAAAATACACTTACCAAATGTTTTTATTTCACTTTGCTTCGCTGCTAGCAGTCGTCTAGTCGATGGTTTGATTTTTTGTTTGATCATCGATTGAGGTACAACGGATACCGCAGATCCAGAATCAATCAGAAAACGAGTTCTAGTAGATTTGTCGTATAGGTGTGAACGATTCTCCCTTTCATTATGACTGTCGCTATCGTCAAACACATTGGCTGACGACAGCCGCGTTAGTTTTCCGACTTGAAACGAGAGCATTCAGGTTTACAATTTCGAGCCGAATCTCCGAATTTGCGGTGAAAATAACACAATGTCTGTCCTCCGACGTTTTTAGGTTCTCGAGAACGGCTTCTAGACTTTGATCGATGTCGCTGCTGGTATTTGCCTTTACCTATGTCTTGTTGTATTTTGTCAAGTTTCTCAGACAGTTCCTTAATTGCATTACACATATCTGAAAAAGACATCCTAGAAGAAATTTCATTGACGGACACAGTCGTTGTTTCCTGAAGTGGCACAGAAGACATTGTATTGACAGTATTGTTGGCATCAAACATTTTATCGGCTACTTTCGCCAACTTTTCCAAGTCTTCTTCTTCCCAAGTAGTTAGAAAGGGTCGCAAAGTTTTCGGCATTTGCCCGAGAAATAATGTTCGAATGGTGGCTTCATTTCCTTTACCAGGCACGATCGCTTCATATGTGCCAGGACTGATGTTGGCTTCACACCATTTGTTTCACCGCCTTGAATTAGTCGTCGCAACTTTGACTCGGGTGATTCTGCGAATTTGGAGATGAGCCTGTATTTTAATGCAGTGTATTTATTAGCGTCTGGGGGACAAGTGATGAGATCTTCTACAGAAACAAGCACGTCATCTACAAGTCGTACACTAACTAGGTCAAACTTATCGGAATCAGAAGTAACATCGAACATTGCAAATGACCTTTCAATTTGCGCAAACCATAAGTGAGGATTTCGTTCGTTGAATTTTGGAATTTGAACTTTTTACAATTTAGTCCGAGCATCGTGTTGCTGGCCCTGAGACACACGTAGTGTTTCGAGATCGTGTTGCTAGTTTTTAATTTGTCGAGTAAGATCATCCATATTTTGGTCTGGTGTCGTGATGCTGCTACATTCAAAAAATTCTGATTCTTCGCTGTTTGCGAATCAATTTCCTCGTAAGAAACTGGTTTTCTATGTCTCAAATTGCGTACTGCATCCACCATGAGTTTCTCGAAACTTCCATGAAGTTATTTGTTCGCCAAGAAGTTGCATAAATGCTCGCAGTCGGGTCGCCAATTTAGCTGTTGTGGTAGAATAAAAGACGTTCCCTTATTTATCAACTAATTACTTTGATTTATTCAATCTAAAAAGATACAAGGTTTACAAAACTACAATGCCACAGCTGTGGTGGTGAAAACCTCGCGAGGAACTAATTTCTGTTTTCTCTCTCTGCCGTTCGTTCGAGATGCCAGAGTTTGTGTTGCATGTCAAAAGCTGAGGCGGTGTTGCCACAGATCTTTTAAAGCTAGAAATTTTTCTGCAACGCTTTTACTGTTGACCAGCAAAAGTAGATTGCCGTCCCGAAGTTCGGAAATAGAATGAATTTCTTTGCTTATTAAGTTGATTGAGCGATGTCCCGCAAAACATGAGTATTGGGTTAGGGGTTTGTTTTTATCAACTGCTTCTAAAACTACGAATTTAGGATTATATTATATTTAGGTGATAGTTCGGGAAAGAGTTCAATAAGTCTATTAATTGGTAGTTTTATTTTTTTTTTCTTTTTAATTTTGGAGCTTTCGGCAAGCGATGCAAACCGATTTACCCCAATGATTGGGAGCCCAGAGGGCATGGCTCTTTTTTGCACTTGGCACTAAGTGATTTGCAACACCTAAGAATATAAAGTGAAAATTCAAGCAAGAATTGTAAATTTATAAAGAAAGCACGTGTATTCAAACACAATAAGCTCACTAGGTATAAGCGAAACACACCGAGCAAGAGAGAACCGCTTGGCACAAGTGACAGTCGGAGACTGTATTGGAGAATAAATCAGGGCGTTCTTGCTGGGATACAACGCATTGTGAACTCCCTATATAATGGTTTTCCACCCCCTTGTTGTACACCTTTTTTATCGCGCCATCCATATATGTAATACTCCTATATTGGCAGTAAGGTCTATTACCGTCCGAAAACATTACAGTACAGATACATATATCAATAAACACGTACGAAAGAAAAGGAACACATACGTTTATAAATGAACATGTACACAACACATACACAAAAACGGCACTCACATACACAATACATTCACAAAAACGGTACTAGACTGTCTCGCTTTGATTTCGGAATGCTTACACATTGGAGCTGGAAAACAATCGATGGCACTATCGATAGTATCGATGGTTTCCAATTTCCCCCACTATCGATGTTTTTTCTGTGACTATCGATGATGTTTTTTCCTTGAACACCATGAAATATTACATATTTTGTGGTTATATTAATGCATCCAGCAAAGGTTTGATTTTCGTGAAATATTTTATAGCAGATAATAAATTAATGATTGTCTAGACAAAAAAACAGAGACCGTAACGATTATTCTTTTTTTCAAAAAAGTCAAAAAATAATCGTTATTTTTTCACCCCTATATTTTCAGTCAAATTAAAAGTTACAAATTGACTTTTATTTTTTCGCTCAAAAATAAAAGTTAACAAATGACTTTAATTATTTCGGTCAAATATAAAAGGTAAAATATGACTTTTATTTTTTCGGTCTAAAATAAAAGTTAAAATTTGACTTTTATTTTTTCAGTCAAATATAATAGTTTAAACTTGACTTTTACTATTTCCGAAGATTACGCTCGAAAAGCATTTATGGAAATAGGCACCTATAAGGAGAAGCGCATTGATGTTGATATGGACCTTATGGATTATTGGTAGAGCAAAAAAATTTATATATCCCCGACTAAGAGATCTGGCATGTATTATACATCAAGTGCCAGCGACACAAGTCAGTGTAGAACACGCGTTCAGTACTAAGCTTATTCTTAGCGATTTGTGATACAATTTGTCGGCAGAACCTGGCAGCTATATTAATTGTTAAATTGAATTTCGAATTATTCCTGTAAAGAGGTGAATAACTTAAAGCTTAAATTAAAGAAAATCAATAAATTTACAGAAGATAGAAAACTGCAATTGAAAGGATGTGCATTTTTTATTAAAACATATTGTATTGTGAATATGTAAATTGCTATTTTGACCGAAACAATAAAAGTCAGATTTAACTTTTATGATTGACCAAAAAAATAAGTCAAGTTTTCACTTTTATTTTGACCGAAAAAATAAAAGTCAATTTTTAACTTTTATTTTTGACCGAAAAAATAAAAGTCAAATTTTTACTTTTATATTTGACCGAAAAAATAAAAGTCAAGTTTTAACTTTTACTTTTGACTGAAAAAATAACAATAAAAAAATAACGGTTAATTGCTGACTTTTTTGATTAACATTCCTTGGCTAACAAGCATCTCATTGCTATATACAAATGTTAAAAAGACCAATTCTTTCCGACTGACTTTTTTAATTGAAATTTTGAAAATAACTATTATTTTCGGTCCCTGCAAAAAAATAATTGGCGAATATTTTATGGAACTGAAAGTACTATGAACGAAAGACACAAGATCACGCCTTAAGGAAAGAAAGAAAAAAGTTATTTTCTAGCTGTCGAAATCTCGACGCTTTCTTTGTTGTAAGAAGTAAACAACGAAGAGAACAAAAAAAAACCGCGTAATTGTTGAACGCATGAATAAACATTTTTATTATAACTTTGTTCACATAACGGTTGTTTGTAACGGGCAAAACCGAGATAGATATAGACAAATGTATATATAAATGATCAGGATGAAAAGAGAAATCGATTAAGCGGTGACTGTCTGTCCGTCCGTCCGTCTGTGCACACGATAACTCGAGTAAAAATTAATATATCTTAACGAAACTTGGTACGCGTACTTCTTTCGAGCGTAGGATGGACGGTATTGAAAATGGGAAAAATCGGACAGTAACCACGCCTACCTCCCATATAACGGTAATTTTCAGAAATACGAAAACTGCGATATTTTAGTAACTACTAAAGATTATTCACTCAAAATTGATATTTACAATAATTTTTAGATAAAAGATAAGAATATTATAAATTTTTGAAAAATGGGGGTAGCCACGCCCACTTATAGTTACATGGGTATATCTTGGCAACCGCTGCATCGATTTCTTCCAAACTTGGCACAGTTATTGGCCTTGGTACAGGATATCAAATGGCCGAAAATTTTTAAAATCGGACAATAACCACGCCCACATCCCATATAACGGTAATTTGGAGAAATACGAAATCTTCGATAAATCAGTAAATATTAAAGCTAATTTATTCAAAATTGATGCTTGCAACAATCCTCTTCCAAGAAATACGCTTATGATAAAATTTTGGAAAATGGGCGTGGCACCGGCCCATTCAAATTTCAGAAATGCTTGAAACTGCAATGTTTCCAAATTTAAGGACGCTAGTTTACTCAAAATTAATACACCCCGGCTAACCATCTAGCGGTAGGTTTCGGAAAGGTGAAAAAACATATATTTAATACTTGCGCCGGGTATTTAATGTTCGGCTCCGCCCGAACTTAGACTTTCTTACTTGTTATTATGCAAATTCTTCTATAAATTATGTCGTTGTGTTAGATTATTCTTTACCTTATGTATGCACACGTTGTCACCCTGCAAAAATCGCGACTACTCCATGCATGCGTGTAAAGAGTACTCCCTAAAGACCAAGGAGTACTCCAAAATTAACCACAATTCATATAACAAATATGGTCCAATTAACATTGCGATGTCCTAGGGCAGGACCATATACTCCATCACTGCATTACATCAGAGTAGCACAAAACTACTCCAACATATTAACAATGGCGTTGTTGTTATATTTTTTCGTTTGTACACGCTTTTGTTCTTCACTTCTCAAATGCTTTTACGAAATTAATAAAAACCAAGACAAAAAATAAAAATTACATGTTGCCTCTGACGGCATTCGAACCCGAACATGCTGGGAGCTAAGGACTAACTGCGAGCATCTCTACACGTTCAGCTACAGCCAGACATGCAAATGTGCTTTCAAATGCTCAACTCGTTAAAACACGAGCAGTGATCGGATAACAAACAATAAGCTGGCGCAGAGACACGAGTTGGGCCGCTACAGCATGACAGAGGAACACTTTTGTAAGTACTCCAATTTACCACAGACTACATGGTCCAACGATTTTTGCAGGGTCACATGCGAAAATTAAGAAAATTGCAATAAAAAGCCACCACCAAATTGTAAACAACGATCAAATGTAAATAAACGGCTAATGTCAAAGTCGCCCAACTTTTTTCCTAAATGCGATTATAACGGGCTACTAAGAAGAAGGCGTGATCTTGTATTTTAAGTTCATGTGAAAGTACCACCAAATTTAATAATCCCCGGGCAACCAATTAATTTGTACTTTCTATGGTAATTATTCATTCAAATTTTTTCCGCAGAGAGTTTGTCCAAATATTGATATTTTGGTCGTTTCAAGTAATGGTTTCTACATTTCATAATGGTCAAACCATGAATCATCCAACTAATAAGTGTACTCATATTTAAAACTGCACAAGTTATATCTACAAGGCCATCAAATATTATGCCAAACTAACAGTTGTTCTGGTTAAGACCGCATATGTATATATGCTTATATATTTAAAAACACTTTTGGTGGCTGGGGAAACATCGATAGTACATCGATGTTTTGCTTTGAAAACATCGATGGTCACAAACATCGATTGTTTTCCAGCTTAATACACATTGATTAGTTAGCTTACTGACAATATAGAAGTTTACATACATATATGGCGCCATCTGTATCTCGCATGTTCATATTCAACAGCGCTCCTAGCAGTCACTTTTCTTAATAACTGCGGTTATATAGAAGTGATTAGAGTTGTAACATGTCTGAAGTAAACGGCAGCAAAAGCAAGTTTTTTAATGTGTAAGTATGTTTGTACTAAAGTCCAGCGCAAGTATATTTGCCGCATTTCGTTCAATAAGTACTCCTTGCATTGGACTCTACTCCCAACACATTGTTACTCTTTTTCCTCATACATACACTACTTGGCGTTGAGAGAGTAAATACTTGACGTACTTGCTATTACTCCACCAAAGTAGGTACTCTACTTTCTCTCATCGCGTACGAGAGATATTTGCTGCTGCCAAAAGGGAGTAGCAAATCTACTCTCTGTATACTTGTAGTACTGTAAGTACTTGTATTTCATACAAAGTGGCTGCCGAATTGTGGACAAATGACGCTTACGACAAAATTTTTCTAAAGAAAATCCTTCATAAACTCAAAACTAATTAACAATAAACATTAAAAATTAAATAATTTAAGAATTTTGTGAAATAGTAACATTTTCAGAACTTTGGAGAAAATATATCTTCGCGCTTTTGAGAAATTGCATTCCAAACTTCAATCGCGGATTTCCCACAACCTGCCGAAATTAACATACGACAATCTTTTACCCAGGCGACGATACATAGATTTAAAAAGCTGCTTGAATACAAAAGTTTTATGAAAATGTCTACATTAAACAACTGTCTAAATCTACGTTATTTTTTATAAATAAGGCCGTAAACATTTCCTTAAATCGTCAATTTCCGTATTCTATTTTTACTCTTTCAATTTCACTGACCAGCGCCGCAAACGATATCAACTACTATGCTAACAACCAGAATTGAAATTGAATACGCAAGTACTTACAGTACTACAAGTATACAGAGAGTAGATTTGCTACTCCCTTTTGGCAGCAGCAAATATCTCTCGTACGCGATGAGAGAAAGTAGAGTACCTACTTTGGAGGAGTAATAGCAAGTACGTCAAGTATTTACTCTCTCAACGCCAAGTAGTGTATGTATGAGGAAAAAGAGTAACAATGTGTTGGGAGTAGAGTCCAATGCAAGGAGTACTTATTGAACGAAATGCGGCAAATATACTTGCGCTGGACTTTAGTACAAACATACTTACACATTAAAAAACTTGCTTTTGCTGCCGTTTACTTCAGACATGTTACAACTCTAATCACTTCTATATAACCGCAGTTATTAAGAAAAGTGACTGCTAGGAGCGCTGTTGAATATGAACATGCGAGATACAGATGGCGCCATATATGTATGTAAACTTCTATATTGTCAGTAAGCTAACTAATCAATGTGTATTAAGCTGGAAAACAATCGATGTTTGTGACCATCGATGTTTTCAAAGCAAAACATCGATGTACTATCGATGTTTCCCCAGCCACCAAAAGTGTTTTTAAATATATAAGCATATATACATATGCGGTCTTAACCAGAACAACTGTTAGTTTGGCATAATATTTGATGGCCTTGTAGATATAACTTGTGCAGTTTTAAATATGAGTACACTTATTAGTTGGATGATTCATGGTTTGCCATTATGAAATGTAGAAACCATTACTTGAAACGACCAAAATATCAATATTTGGACAAACTCTCTGCGGAAAAAATTTGAATGAATAATTACCATAGAAAGTACAAATTAATTGGTTGCCCGGGGATTATTAAATTTGGTGGTACTTTCACATGAACTTAAAATACAAGATCACGCCTTCTTCTTAGTAGCCCGTTATAATCGCATTTAGGAAAAAAGTTGGGCGACTTTGACATTAGCCGTTTATTTACATTTGATCGTTGTTTACAATTTGGTGGTGGCTTTTTATTGCAATTTTCTTAATTTTCGCATGTGACCCTGCAAAAATCGTTGGACCATGTAGTCTGTGGTAAATTGGAGTACTTACAAAAGTGTTCCTCTGTCATGCTGTAGCGGCCCAACTCGTGTCTCTGCGCCAGCTTATTGTTTGTTATCCGATCACTGCTCGTGTTTTAACGAGTTGAGCATTTGAAAGCACATTTGCATGTCTGGCTGTAGCTGAACGTGTAGAGATGCTCGCAGTTAGTCCTTAGCTCCCAGCATGTTCGGGTTCGAATGCCGTCAGAGGCAACACGTAATTTTTAATTTTTGTCTTGGTTTTTATTAATTTCGTAAAAGCATTTGAGAAGTGAAGAACAAAAGCGTGTACAAACGAAAAAATATAACAACAACGCCATTGTTAATATGTTGGAGTAGTTTTGTGCTACTCTGATGTAATGCAGTGATGGAGTATATGGTCCTGCCCTAGGACATCGCAATGTT
>NW_016158192.1:3076-4807 GCF_001687245.7 Rhagoletis zephyria | reverse complement strand
GACAAAATGTGATCAAAATTTCTACCAAATTAACGACACTTTTTACTCAATATCTCGGAAACTAAAGGAGATATCCAAAAATGGAGAACGCCATATTTAAGATATTGATTAGTTTAATATGGCTGCATAACTAAATTTTTACTAAATTATCGAAAAAATTTTTAGTCAATATCTCGGAAACTAAAGGAGATATCCAAAAATGGAGAACGCCATATTTAAGATATTGATTAGTTTAATATGGCTGCATAACTAAATTTTTACTAAATTATCGAAAAAATTTTTAGTCAATATCTCGGAAACTAAAGGAGATATCTAAAAACTGATAACACCAATCGAAAGACCTTATTTCAAAATATATAACTGCATCTAGAACTAAAAATCGTCAAAATGGCGCTTACGACAATCTTTTACCCAGGCGACGGTATGTACTTATATTTTTATAAAAGCACTAGCAAACCCGGCGAACTCCGTTTCGCCACCAGATAGCTTCGTTTCTTGTAACATTTCATTTGGGGATTAAAAGATGAAGAAAAATTATTGTTTTTTTGTTTTATATTTCAAAAGGAAAAATTTTATTTCATTTCACAACAGTAATGTATTCATTTCGATTACAAAAATGAAGTGTAATTTAGTTGAACTTCTCTAAGTAGAAAATCTGAATCGAAGCGTTATACGTGTCCGCAAATTATCTGTTTCATTGAAGTGCTCTTTGGTAAACCACATTTTTTGTTTTTTGGTCTGTCGTTAACACAAACAAAGCGGATGGTTTCCCAACTCGTGAACACGCAACGTATAGCTGCCCATGTGAAAAACAATGATGTTCTAAATTTATCCCGCAAACACTAAGCGATTGGCCTTGCGACTTGTTAATTGTCATTGCGAATGCAAGGCGAACCGGAAATTGCAATCTTTTGAAGTCAAACGGAAGATCAGTCGGAATCATTGGTATTCGAGGAATACATACATTTTCACCTGCGTACTTTCCGTTAATAATGGTTGCCTCAATCAAATTCGGCATAAGTTTTTTCACCGCAAGTCGAGTACCGTTGCAAAGTCGCGGTGGATTCAAATTACGCAATATCATAATAACTGAACCAACTTTGAGTTGCAAGTTATGTGGTGGAAATCCTGGTAACTCCGGAGAGTTCAAAAACTCTGTTGGATAATTTACAACATCATCGGAATTTGATATGGAATCAACGGATTTGTATGTCACCAAATAGCCATCGATTTTTGATTGAATGGTGAAATTCAGTGCGTGTACATCATTATTCTTTGCGGCGAGAATTGCTCGTTGACTTAACCAAGCATAATTCTGATAATTCTCACTAATGTTTGGGAAAACATTTTCAATAAGAGCTAATTGAGAGTCTACAAATCGGCAAAAGTCGTTGGTAAGAGTAATTAATCCAGTTGTCGCATCAACTGGAACTTTTCTATTTCCAACAGCTAACAATTGTTTGGAAAATTGTGCAGCACGACAATGTCTCGTGATGTAGTTGGATCGCCAACAATAATTGCAGCAACATCATCAACGGTGGGTGCATTGAACCTTCGTACATGTTCGCCTGTTGGGGTACGATCCGCTCTTATGACAAATTTGTGCGTATCCGATGGCATTCGTTCCAATGCTGTTTTGAACATATTAACCACAGCGTTATTAGCGTGAAAAAATGCTTGCAACTGTTCAATAATTCGTATCTTTAACTGTTGTGTTCCCTGTATATTGCA
>NW_016158192.1:0-890 GCF_001687245.7 Rhagoletis zephyria | reverse complement strand
TTAGTAGTCTATTTTGATAAAAAAGAAAGGCGAAAATTTAAAAAAATACCGATATCATTTTAACTGGGACCGTTGATAACTGATGAACATACAGGAATATATGTATGTATAATATGCATGATATAATAGCTCTGATCCAATACTTTTCATGTAAAATCCTGGAAAAAGGTCAAACAGGAAAATCACTCTCTGAAGTGAGAGTAAAAAGTGTATAGCAGCAAAACGTACGGAACAAAAAAGCATCGGGTAANAAATCACTCTCTGAAGTGAGAGTAAAAAGTGTGTAACAGCAAAACGTACGGAACAAAAAAGCATCGGGTAAAATCCTGCAATATGAACTGCATTTAGAAACTAAATTTAGGAATATATACAAATAGAAATGCTCAAACTAAAAGCTCAAAAACAGTAATTGAGTAATTTGAGTCACAAGTATGTACAAGTATATTTTATCAATCATACCGATAGTTGCATGTATTAAAAGAATTAAAAATTAAAATAAATAAAAAAATTAGATCAGCAAAACNTGTATTAAAAGAATTAAAAATTAAAATAAATAAAAAAATTAAATCAGCAAAATGAATAAAAATAAGTGAAATTAATGTTTAATTTCTAACCTAACCTACAGTTGAATGTATGTAACTGAATCGCCTAATAGCTTTACATATAAAATTTTCGAGCTTAACTCCCTAATCTGTTATTAGAAAAAGAGATGAGCCATGCAAAATTATAACTAAAAATATCTCAGATTAAATCGATAACTTTTTGGTGTCCAACCTAGTTTTATCGATTATACTTGCGAAGAAGAGGAAGAGTGTCAAATGTTAAAGTAAACAAAAATTGAAAGGAAAATAGGTTTGTAAAGGTATTGTTAATAAAATATTCAGTTAAAA
>NW_016158191.1:146003-155109 GCF_001687245.7 Rhagoletis zephyria | reverse complement strand
TGCAGAATATGTGGAATGTAAAAATGTACGTACGTATGTAGGTATGTACAAATATTTACGTATGAAGCCGAGTATATGGCTAATATTACATTTACATTGGACCAAAATGCGTGATTTGAAATCAGTCATTTGAAGGTGTTTACACTGCTTGATCCGCATTTGCTTTGACTTCTCATCAAATGAAAAGGGAAGACAAAAACAAAATGTATGTAAACAAACACTACATTTATTATATTGTTAACGCTTTTTGGACACAAAAAGGCAATTATTCTTTGATTAAACTAAAAATGTGTAAAGCTCTTGTATAAATTAACAATTTTTACACACAAATTTCAAAGATTTATTTATTTCGTTGTGTTTGTTTTGTGTTTGAAAAATTCCAAATGTCAAAGACAAACCAAAGCTTTTGTGGAACTTTTGTTTCTGAGTGCGTTCAATAAAATAGTNGGAACGCATTTGTTTCGTGATTTTGTGTAAATGCGTCGAAATGCGTCATTCTGGAAATGTGAATTTGTATGGAGAAATGCGTGATTTGGCCTCGCATTTGAGGTTTCTCGCCCAAATGACGCATTTGGGCTCAATGTAAATGTAATATAAGCTATGCTTTGTCACAGCAATGGTGAGTTAAGAACCGAAAACAACAGAGTCTGTTTTGATTATAGTGTATGTATGTATGTGCAAATATTTACATATGAAGCCGAAGATATGGCTAAGCATCATGATTAAATAATACAAGGTTAGATAATTATTGACAGCCGCGGTTTGACACTCCCTTACAAAAGGTTGCATTTACGAAGGACGGAGAAAGGAGAAGAATGAAATCCCTTGGTGCGGCAATGGTAGTAGAAAAGTACGCAAAGTAGACAATTAGTAGTGAAATTCCTTTTGTAAATTACAACGTATTTGCAGGAAATCTGGCATTTTAAACGAAATATTGAACGATTATCTACGTCAATTACGTAATTTATGTGCTATTTAGCGGTACAAAAACTGCAAAACGACTCAGAATTAAAATAAAACTACTATGAGATTTAGGTAAACATCCAATTTAAAAACAGTTTATGTTTTAATCAGTTAAATGTGCTTCGCAGGCATATACAAATAAACATATCGCACAAAAGCTTATTCTTCTAATTCGGACCAAAGCTACACTTTTCCCAAGTTAATTTGCAAAGAAGCAACACGGTGCCGCTGCTAAGGGAGCGGTGCGAGAGAGACAACTGTCAGTTTATCGAACCTTGTATTATTGAATCATGGCTAAGCATGATGCAATAATACACGGTGTTATCGGTTGGCAACTTCTCGCTCTAATTCCGCCATATTGACTGCCTTAGGTGAGGCAGTGTTACTTCTTTAACAATTCTTTGCCTAATAATATAGTTGAATATTTAATTTATTTTTCCTCAGTATACACATTTTTTTTCTTAAAAAGGTATTTTATCTTATTTTATTTCACTTAATTACGAATATACTATAAAAAAAAACAAATTTTGTTTAGGAAAAAATTTAAATTTTATATTTTTCCCCCAAATGGGGCTTAATTTCTTCCCGTTTTTCTTCTCGTTCTACTGAGCTAAGGCAGTGTCAAATCGAGCTGTCACAATTGATACCACCTTGTATTATTGCATCATGATGGCTAAGCTACGCTTTGTCACCGCAGTGGTGAGTGAAGAAGTCCGAAGAAGCAGAGAGTTTGTTTTGATTACAGTGCGTATGTATGTATGTGTGCGGGAATGCACAAGTGGATACAATAATACGTAAAGAGCCGCTCACCGCTGAGGTGAGTTCTGATTTACGTTACTAAGTTTAAAACTTAGGTGAAAATTTGTTGCACTTTTTTGAAGTTTTCTACAAATTGTTAAACTTTGGTTTATATGGGGTTTGTTAGAGAAAGAACTGTATTTTAATTGAAAATTCTCAAAAATAAACAAATAAACATAAGTTGCACACAATATCACTTCGAAATGGCGTGCTATAGATATGACCGATACTGTATGTGCTACCGTATGTACATATGGTATATGTGGAAAATAATGCACTTATGTTTTCGGCACTTTGTTAAGCCAAGTTCAACGAACTATGCGACCAACGGCAAAAATTGGTAAGCAGAGTTGATTTGAATGTGCTAATATTTTGTTCTTGCACAGTGGGACACAGTAGGCATATAAACTGCAACGGAATTTATTTTGGGGTATATATCAGAATTTGTATACATATATGTTTTGTATATATGCTTTCCGGAAAACGGAATTTTTCTACCAAAATTTTAATAGCGGCAAATTGCTGTTGTGGAATTTTTTGGCGGCAGGAAAATGTCCGCAATTTTAGTAAAACCGCTTTAGGCGAGAAAAAATACGCCTTTTGTTAAATTATATATAGATATGTATGTATATGTACATACGTATGTATGTCCGTTGACAGTTAATTAGAAGTAATATAACTTGTAAGAAAATTAAAGTTATATTATTTAAATTTTTAAGGAAATTAAAAATTTGCCTACTTACTACTTTCCTTGATTTATGTATGTGTGTATGTAGGCTTCTTTGCTTTGCCTGTTGTTACGGCTGATGCTATTGTTGGCTGCTAATGTTGCTGCTGATTCTGGTTGTTTGGCGGATGATTTGGTTGCTTCCTTTAGTTGTTGTTGTGCTTCTTGGGGCACAGCTGCACTTGATTAATTTATTTTTTGTTGAAAAAATGTATGTACATTAGACTGCATCACCAAAAAAAGTTGCGGTTTTTCCGCCAGGATTACAAAATCTATTATATTTTAAGACGTTCACCAAAATATTTCGCAAAAATAGTAGGATTTAAGTGAGCTGGACCGATTTGAAAATACCTCCAAAAATGGAGTTTTTTATGAATAAAAATAGTTTCTTAAAGAACTTTTTGAAAAAAGTCCCCTCAGATGACAAAACAGATTAAACTTAAAAAATCTGCATAAAAATATTTAAAAATCTTTTCAACGGAATCGTAGGAATGAGATTTTTGATGCTGTTTTTTACTTTTTTCAAAGATTGATTTACGAAAAACTTGAATAACTGGGCCAAAACTATTCTGATTTAGACTTATGGGATCTCAGTAGTTTTTATTTCTGTGCGAAAAAAAGTCATTCGGTTCCCTTTTTTTTCAAACACCAACACATCTTAATTCAACTTTGAATGACGTTCGCTCATCCCACCTTTCTCTTTCATCCTTTGAATGAGTTTATTAGCAAATAAAGAGAAAGGGTGAGAAAATACACATCCAATGACACCTCTTAAGTCTAAATCGAAAGAGTTTAGGTTCAGTTATTCAAGTTTTTCTTATACCAATCTTTGAAAAAAAGTTAGAAAACAGCATCAAAATTCTCATCATTACGATTCCGCTCAAATTTTTTTTAATATTTTTATGCAAATTTTTTAAGCTTGAACCGTTTTGTCATTTGAGGGAGTTTAAAAAAAAAATCTTTAAGATACTATTTTTATTCATAAAAAAACTCACTTTTTGGAGGTATTTTCAAACCGATCCAGCTCACTTAAATCTTAATATTTTTCCGAAATATTTTGGTGGATGTCTTAAAATATAATGGATTTTATAATTCCAATGGAAAAATAGTACTGATTTTTTTTTGTATGGGGAGTGATGCAGTCTAATATACATATATAGATATATTTATGTATTGTATTATTTTCTTTTTAGTTTGCTTACTGTACTTAGCATACAATATGTGCACTTTTTCCAACACTTTTTTTTTAAGTTTTTAGTTTTCACGAGTTTTGTGTTATTTTGTTTTGTTTATGTGGATTTGCTATACTTATACTTATGGCTCATTCCATCTCAAATCACCCAGGCCGGGGGAAAGTGAATTTAAGTTTGCGATAAAACTCACAGGGATTGTTCCTTGAACAATTTAAGGAGACACGTATTTTTTCTTTTTGCTCAGAAATGCGAATTTTTCGAATAATGAATTTTTTTCTTTTTGAGTACGAACGCTTCTTTTTTCCTCTCTTAATAGCAACTTTTGATGAAATCGTTTATAACTGCCGCAAAAAATGCAAGGATTCTAACGATTTTTTTTTAAATTGCAGATATTGATCTACTGAATCGATCTAGTGAACTAAACATCAGTAATTGTTTATTAATAATTAATTATTGTTTATAAACAAAAAAATTTTTTTTTTTTCAAATTGATTTTTTTCAAATTGCCACATCTTTTTTTCTATTAGGGAATAGTATAAGCTATTTTCAGTACGAGTAGCAATATGCTAAAATTCGGCGTTTTCGAGTTATGATTTTTTTTCTGAAAATGCACTATGATGCTAGCAGATTTTCGTGCCAGTTGAGGGCACAAAAATTGTTGCCCATTATGACAAAATTTCCTTGCTGGAAATTTTTTGAGGTTGCCCGATCAGGGCCAAAAGTTTTTCCCAATTGGCCTCTAATTTTGGCCCAATTAGCGATTTGCCCAATCTACCGAAGATTTCCCCAATGTATGCATATGTGTATACGTGCCCTTTTAAAACTCGCACTTGTTTGGACTTTAGTTTATTAGGTTTTTTTTTATGTTTTCAATCTTGGAATTGTTTTTATATATGTGGTTTTTTGCGGACGACGCGACCGGATTTTTCTGAGGTTTTTATAAATTTTTATTATTTTTTTTCTTTAGGAGCTGGGCCACGGTTGGCTGCGAAGGACCATGAATAATTTTTCGCTTGGTCCCTTCGCATTCACCTCTTTACGCACTTTATTTCCAATGAAAGAAATGCTTTAGGTTCGGTTTTAAATTGTACAAAATTTTAGTTTATTCACAAGCTTTAAAAGTTACAGGGATTCGCTCAATATATATTTACTCGGCTTCCACACAATAACGGAGTACAGTTTAGTGGCATATGTACACATACATATGTATATACGAGCGTTCACTTATTAAAAAATGATTTAATCAGATTGACGAAATAAGAATTTAAAAATTATACTATGAATGGAGCGCGTAGACCGGCGTTAATAGCTGAACTGGCTATTAATTTGCCGCGAGGATGGTAGGCGGCCGTGCGCGCTCGGTAATAATTTTCGGAGTCGCTCGCGACGGAATTATGTTTTAAGCATAGTTGCCAACTTGGTGCTTTAAGCACTAGATTTAGTGCTTTTTGAAAATTAAAACCCCCAAAAAAATTATTTAGTGCCTAGTGCCTTTTTT
The DNA here is from genome assembly GCF_001687245.7 of Rhagoletis zephyria. NCBI lineage: Eukaryota > Metazoa > Arthropoda > Insecta > Diptera > Tephritidae > Rhagoletis > Rhagoletis zephyria. The sequence continues at coordinate 149,930 of NW_016158191.1, read as the reverse complement.
AGTGCTTTTTTCTGAACTAAAATTACCTCGAGATAGTTAAAACCTGAAATAATTTGAAATATTTAAAGCTGTGGCAGCACTGAATTTACAAGAATCTACAAATTTAAATGGACTAAAATACAACCATGATTGATAAAACGCTGAAGTTGCAAACCCACCTTGTTAAATTCTATTCGCGTTGAAAATGCTAGTACGCAAGTAAGTTAAGTATTTGTTTGTTTTCTTTTCTAATTATTTGTACAAATTTTGTATTTTTTACCACCTGAGTAAAACACACCGTTTCTTGGTGCTGAATCCAAATCTGGCCTCGCAATTGCTCTAGCACTAGAATTTGGAGATATCCTAGCCTCAAAGTGCCAAAAACACGGTTTTTAGCGATAGTTGAGGTTATGTAATGAAAACGTCAAATTATTTGCTCAATTCTAATTAGGGCATCATTTTCGTTTGTTGCTATTCGATATTTCTTTCTCGAGATATACCAGTTTCAATGTGCAGTACTTCGGTATTATGTTATGAAAAAAGCATCCCTTGATTCAAAAAAATTTGGTGCTTTTAGTGTGGTAAAACGTGTTTTTTCCAAGTTTTTGGTACTTTTTGAAAAGCAAAAGATGGCAACACTGGTTTTAAGCGGCGGCTTAAACATCGGGATTTTTGAGACATCTTCAGGATTTTCGGAATCTTTAGTCTATTTCCGGATTTTTGGACTATTTTGGGATTTTCGACAATTCTTCGGGATTTTCGGAATACTTGGGACTTATTCGAGATTTTCGATACTTATTCGGGATTTTCGGAACCTTCGGGACTACTTCGTGATTTTCGGACTATTTCAGGATTTTTGGACTCTTTCGTGATTTTCGAGACTACTTTGAGATTTTCAAGATCCTCGGAATTAAATGGGAATTTCCAAGACTTCTTTAGGATTATCGGAATCTTCTGGACTACTTCGGGATTTTTGGACTGTTTCAGCATTTTTGGACCATTTTGGGATTTTCGATACTACTTTGCGATTTTCGGGATCCTCGGGAATGATTCGGGAGTTTCGAGACTTTTTTGGACTTTTGAGACTTGTTCGGAAGAAGTCTCGAAAATCCCGAATAAGTCCCAAAATAGACCCAAAAATCCCGATATAGTCCCGAGAATACCGAAGTAGTCCCGAATATTTATAAAAATATCGATAAAAAAATCGATACCCAAATCGATAACAAGCCCGATAAAAATATCGATACACAGATTGATAACAAAATCGATAAAAATATCGATAATAAAATCGATACCCAAATCGATAGCAAAATCATTAAAAGTTATATTTTACCCTTTTATCGATTGTTATATTGGTGAGCTACAGCACCTTTGCAAATACACTTTAATTCGTGAATAGGACCTCACAATCGTCCGATTTGAACCCGATCGAAAAAGATCTAAGGGTCTAAAGTTCTGTAATTGCGAATCAAATAACTTTTTATTAATTTTAATCAAGGCATTTTAACTTTAATGATAATTGCTCGCTGCATTAAGACGCCTTTACACGGGTCGATTTTCTAGTAGATTTTTGTCGTTCAACCAAAATCGACCCGTGTAAATGGCATCTCAACCGTAAAATGTAAATGCTTTGGCTAGTCGATTTTCCAGTCTACAGAAATCGACCCTTGTAAAGGCAGCTTTAGCCCCTTATTTAGTCCCAGAATACAGTGATATGAAGAGAAATGAATTGTTTCTTTATAAAGATAAGAAATACACATCTACTACGAAAACTTGATTTATACTCCCATTTTGGGTCCGAACCCAGAAAAGAGCGCTCGATGAAGGTCAGCAAGTGATCAGTATTGCCAATTTTTTTTACTTAAAAAATCACCAAAACACTGAAAGTAACGCAATTTTCCAAAAAAAAAAACACCAAATTTGTGTTGCTGTGTTTAATGGTATTTTTGCATATAGAGCTGTATGTCAAATATTTTAAGTAATTAGTAAATACTTCCAATTATGCGCAGTTAATTAATTTAATTAACTTAATTAGCAAAGTGTTTTTTATTCGTAAAACAATTTGCAAAACTGTACTTGGTTTCTCTAGCGGCTTTATTTTTATGCAATTGCTTACTTTTGTATAAATGCGAACACGCAGCTAATCAGCAGAATATTCTACGAATTCCGTGATAGAGACTGTGTGAAAATATTGCGTTTGGATTATCTGGGAGCATATTATCCAGAGCAGAAGCTCGGCCAAACACTAACATATGTGCAAGTCAACGGATAAAGTTTTCCGTCCGTTCGGAATGAATAAATGAATGAACAAAATAAAAACAATGCCACCATAGAATCACGTTTTTATTATAAAATTACCTTGAAAAAGGCGTCAAAGAACAAATCAAGCGCTAAACTAAAAAATTTTCACGTTTTAATTCCCTAAACGCACTTAATTTATTGCGAAAGGCACAAAGTTGGCAACAGTTATAGCCAAAATGTATTCAACAAAGTGTGATTGATTTTGACATTGCTCTCATAAGAAACAGGCTATAATGTCAAATTGAAATGAATTGTTAACGCATTTGAAAATATTTTTTTTTTTAATTTGAATTTGTTTAAAAAAAAATTACACAAATATTTTTCAAGCAACAAATTTTCTTAATAAGCGTGAAATTGTTAAGAGATAAACCGCCGAGGAGAGCAAGTAAGCACATTAAAAGTTTGGTAGTAAGTAAATATGTACGTTCGACTTTTCTTAAACATTTAATGTAAGGAAACCAAGATGAAACGGAGCAAAACTTTTGAACGGTGCGCTGTATGCAATAGAAGTCAGGACACGAAAATAGAGCGATGTTTTAAACCACCTAGTTGCGAGTTAAGACGGCAGCGAAGTAGTGTTGTACTACGTGATTCATCTCGCGTTTATGAAAACCACTTCAAGGAAAGTGATTTCATTTGTTGTCCGTCCGAGTCAAGCACTTTCAAACGAGCTCGTTTATACCCAAACTATTTTGCATAAAAAAAATTTAATTTCAAAATTGTTAGAGTTAAGCTCTCATATTAAATTGGAAACAAATGTAAAATCATACTTCTATAAGTGTCGAATAATGTTTAGGATAAAAAATTTAAATATAAAAATAAACGCAATAAAGCATAAAACTTGGGCAATTAAAAACAAGAAGATTGCTAAAACGATTTTATAAACAATTTGTTTTATTTTATTGACAAAATATATATATTCCAGATAATGTAAGTAAAACAAAACTATAATCAAAATAAAAGCCTTGGTATCAGTGCTGACAAGATACATGCATCACTAAGGGTTAATTCGTTTGTTTATACTTTTTGACATTATAGTACCTTAAAAGAGAGCCGCACTGAGTTGTCAATCACACCTTGTTTAATACACCTTGGTTATAGCGATGTCAAATTTTCTAATATACAAGCGTGTACAGAGAGTGAGTGCCTGCTTAAAGAGCGTAAGCATATACGCATGCGAGAGCGTAACAAAGTGAACGCAAAATCTTTCAAACCCCAATTTGCCAAACGACGTCGTAACGTAGCCGGCGACGGTCGCAAACGACTCGCCAGCGAACTCGCCGTCGGATTAAAAGCACACTTCGCCGGCGGGCCGCAAAAACGAGTCGCCGGCAAGTCGCAAAAACGACTAACCGGCGGGTCCAAAAAACCACTCGGCGGGTCGCAAGAACGATATACCAGCGAACTGCAAAACGACGCTCAAAGTTGCTAGAAAATTAAAAACAATTTTTTTTGCTTAAAATAGTTTAATTTAATTCATTGAATTTTTTTCAAAGTTTTTTAAATATACATAAATACTTAGGTTAGGTTACACTGGCCGGCTGTTGCGCCTTACATAGACCCGTTGGTCCTTTGTAGTGCCAGATGGAGGTCCGTTTTACTGCGGTCTAAAGTAGTCGTCGTATAGGACGTCAACGCTTTTTGCGA